>NC_059259.1:3602241-3604741 GCF_017591435.1 Portunus trituberculatus
TCTCTCTCTCTCTCTCTCTCTCTCGAGGGAAACGAGTTAAACAAGAGTACCTACTTTTTCTTTCCTCAATCATCCTTCTTGTTTGTCCTTCCTCCTCCACCTCCTTTTCCTTCTCCTTCTCCTCTTCCTCCTCCTCCTCCTCCTCCTCTTCCTCTTCCTCCTTCTCCTCCTCCTCTCTCTCCTGCTCTTCTTCCTCCTGCTTGTAGTGAATGAGATTTGCATGGAACTGAACACTCGCGTAAGATTTGGGAAGATTGCCAATGAATATACATGGAACTTGGATATCGGGAGGGAGATCTGATGCTGTCGAGGGAAAAGTTGAAATGTACACTCTCCCTGTCTTTCTCTTCCTTGAATTCATATTGTAGGTAAACACACACACACACACACACACACACACACACACACACACACACACACACTCTCTCTCTCTCTCTCTCTCTCTCTCTCTCTCTGTGGTTTAGAAATTTGGTTTGTTTTTATGTGTTATGGTCTTTTTTCGTCTTGTTTTACTTCTTTTGCTTTGCTTTTTCTGTTAATTGTTTTGGATGTTTGTATGTTATCATTTCACTTTATTCATTTTCCTCTCTTCCTTACTCTCTTCTACCTTTTTTTTTTCCTATTCCTTTCTTTCTGCCTCCTCTCCTATTCTTACCTATTCCCTTCTATCTCCTCTTTTTCTTGTTTATTATCTTTCACCCTCTTCCTAACTCTTCTCCTTCATATATCTCTTTATTCCTTCATTTCGATCAAAATTATTTAATGAAGTGCTTAAACTTTTATTTCAACTATTCTATATTCAAACGAGACAAAAAAAAAAAAGAAGAAGAAAACAAAGAAATATTAAGAAAACACCATTAATAGTTATACCGGTAAAACAAAGGACAAAAGTGTGAAAATATGCGCACATAAGAATCTTTCAATTTATTTCCGTCGAACACGAGAAAAATATGTTAAGATTTACTTCACACAATCCTTGCCACATGTTGGAGATTTTTCGCTAATGTTAATATTCTAAAATCCCTGGGCCGCATCGCCACTACTTTTCAAAGGCTCTAGTAATTGAAATGGTACGGGTTTTTAAGGATGTTTAATACAGTTCCAAAGGCTCTAGCTGAAGTGACACAGGATTCCGAAGGTGCTTTTACGGTTCCAGAGGCTCTAATTGAAGTGATACAGGTTTCAGAATGTGTTTCTACGGTTCCAAAGACTCTATTTGAAGTGACACAGATTTTCAAGGATGTTTAATACAGTTCCAAAGGCTCTAGTTGAAGTGACAGGTTTCAGAAGGTGTTTTTACAGTTTCAAAAGCTCTAGTTGAAGTAACACAGGGTTCAGAAGGTGTTTTTACGGCTCCAAAGCTTCTAATTAAAGTGACACAGGTTTCAGAAGGTGTTTTTATGGTTCCAAAAGCTCTAGTTGAAATGACACAGGTTTCCGAAGGTGTTTTTACAGTTCCAAAGGTTCTAGTTGAAGTTTCAGAAGGTGTTTTTACGGTTCCAAACGCTTTAGTTGAAGTGACACAAGTTTCAGGTGTTTTTACGATTCCAAAGACTCTACTTGAAGTGACACAGGTTTTTTAAGGATATTTTATGGTCGAAAAAGCTCTAATTGAAGTGATATGGTTCTTTAAGAGTGCTTTCACTGCTCAAAAGCCTCTAATTGATGCGACACAGGTATTTACGCTTGAAAAGTTTTAATTGAATTAATACAGATTTTTTACTAAGTATTTTATAGTTCAATAATGTCCAACTGATGTGATATGAGATTTAAGAGTGTTTTACGATTCAAAAATTTGTAATTAAAGTGGCATAGGATCTTATGGGAATTTTCAGCGTTCGATAGTCTCTAATTAAAGTGGCACATGTTCTAATATATATATATATATATATATATATATATATATATATATATATATATATATATATATATATTTATACCATGTGGGGTTTTCATGGGAAGTTATGTGCTAAAGGGAATACTTTTTGGGGCACTTCCTATCTCAAAGCCCACCCGCGTTGCCCCGAGTGAGGAAGCCCAACCTACACTCGGACTGTAGACAGGATTCGAACCCGTGCGCTTGGAGACCCCTCGGACCCCAAAGCACGCAAGGTTCCACTGTACCACGGCGGCCCCCTACTGTTCTAATGAAAGATAGATAAGATTTCTACATTATTAGCAGGAGAAACCTGGCAAATATTTTTTAAGGCTATTGAAATTTGTGAACATGCGTAATAAGAGAACAGAACATTTGAAAAGGTTACCCCGTGTGTGTATGTGTGTGTGTGTGTGTGTGTGTGTGTGTGTGTGTGTGTGTGTGTGTGTGTGTGTGTGTGTGTGTGTGTGTGTGTGCGCCAATCCTACCTCTTGTTTGAGTGTCTGTTGAAGAAAGAAGAGAGAAAGAGAGAGAGAGAGAGAGAGAGAGAGAGAGAGAGAGAGAGAGAGAGAAAGAATTGAAGGAACAAATAATTCATAAGAAGTTTGATTTTCTCTCTCTCTC
>NC_059259.1:3612241-3617241 GCF_017591435.1 Portunus trituberculatus
TCTTCTTCTTCCTCCTCCTCCTCCTCTTCTTCCTCCTCCTCCTCCTCCTCCTCTTCTTCTTCTTCTTTCTTCTTCTTCTTCTTCTTCCTCCTGCTGCTCCTCCTCCACCTGCACCTCCTCGTCTTCTTACTCCTTCATTTTTTCGTTTTTCTTCTTTTCTTCTCCCTTTTTTCTGACCCTTCTACTTCTCCTCCTCCTGTCTTCTTTTTTTTCTTCTTTTATTTTTCTACTTCTTTTGTTTTCTTCTTTATCTTCTTTTTCTTTTTTCTTTTTCTTTTTCTTCTTCTTTTCCTACTCCTTCTCCTTTTCATCCTCCTGGTTCTTTTATTTCTTCTTCTCTTCCCCTTTCTATTGTTCCCCTCCTCCTCCTCCTCCTCCTCCTCTTTCTCTCCTCCATCCTTCACAGCCACTTCCGCGGTGCATTTTCTCCTTACTCTCTCTCTCTCTCTCTCTCTCTCTCTCTCTCTCTCTCTAGCAGCACAATGAGAGAATGCAAGTACCGTGTTTTTGAAGGCAATTTCTCTCTCTCTCTCTCTCTCTCTCTCTCTCTCTCTCTCTCTCTCTCTCTCTCTCTCTCTCTCGCTCGCTCTCTTATTCTCTTAGCACTGTTTTCTTGCATATCATCATCTCTTTTTCTTTTCCTCCTCCTTCTCCTCTTCCTCCTCCTCATCATCATAATCTTCCTTCCTCTCACGTCATTATCATCTTCCTCTTCTTCTTCTTCCTCCTCTTCCTCCTCCTTCCACTACTACTACACCTCATTTCCTTGTTCTTATTCTCATATTTGTTCTCTTTCTCTTCTTTACATTATCTTCTTTTCTTGTCTTTTTATTTTCATTTTTACTTTTCGCTTCTTATTCTTGTCATTCTTCTGTTTTTTATTCTTTTTTGCTTGATTTATTCATCTTTTTTTTATTTCATGCTATCTATTCCTCCTCTTCCTCCTTTTTTTTCTTTTCTTTTCTTCTTCTTCTCATTATCTTCTTCTTCTTCTTCTTCTTATTATTATTATTATTATTATTATCATTATTATCATTACTATTATTATTATTATTATTATTATTATTACCATTATTATTATCACTATTATTTTTTTTATCACATTCTTCTTCTATTCTTCTTTTTTATTTTTTTCCTCCTTTTATTCTACCGTCTCACTTTTGTTTTCCTGTATTTTCTCTCTCTTTGTTTACCCACCACCACCACCACCACCACCGCTACTACTCTCTCTCTCTCTCTCTCCGGCTTGGCAAAGACTGACTAATTCTCTAAGTATTCGTCTTGCCAGGAAGCGAATGCGAGACGGGTGGAAGTGATCGGAGTAATTACAGGATTATCTCTGGATTTCTGCCCATTTCCACCCGACAAGAGTTAGAATAGAGCAGAGTCGAGCTTGAGGATAGATGAAAGTGGGCGGGTGTAGATGGAACGATGCTGTGGATGGAATTGAATTGAAGGTTTAGGAAAAATATCTGCTTGGTGTTATGTTATTCTGTTATTTTTTGTTGCTGTTGTTGTTTGGCTGTCCGTATGTGTTTGTGTTTCTCTTTCTCTTGATTTCAATTTCTTTTTGTTTTGTTTTTTTAGGTTTATGCATGTGGGTATTGTCTTTCTCTCTCTCTCTCTCTCTCTCTCTCTCTCTCTCTCTCTCTCTCTCTCTCTCTCTCTCTCTCTCTCTCCCTCTCTCTCTAATTACAAAAAGGTGGAAAAAATGCATTGTTCTTTTTACAGACAACCTTGAAACCTGAATGAATGAAATGCTGAAATATACCTCTCTCTCTCTCTCTCTCTCTCTCGTCAGTGAGAGGGCTAATGCAGTCAAAATTAGAATGGGATTTTGCTAAATCAAAAAAAATTGTCTGACTAACCGTCTCTCTCTCTCTCTCTCTCTCTCTCTCTCTCTCTCTCTCTCTCTCTCTCTCTGTGTGTGTATGTGTGTGTGTGTGTGTGTGTGTGTGTGTGTGTGTGTGTGTGTGTGTGTGTGTGTGTGTGTGTGTGTGTGTGTGTGTGTGTGTGCTTGCGAGTGTGTGTATGTGGCATTAATTTACTCCAGTCCTTCACAATCTTGCATCAAATAAGGCAGGAAAATTAATCGTAAACACTCGTGATGGTGACGATGGTTGTGGTGGTGGTGGCGGCGGCGGCGGCGGGGCATTTGATCTCTTTAGAGGAATTCCAATACCAATAACAAACCAGTGCAAGGAGTATCTGGTGAGGCCAAGACAAGTACGGTGCAGGAATTCATAGAAAATACTGTTTAATATTGCTGATGTTATTGTTGGTAGCGCAGAGAGAGAGAGAGAGAGAGAGAGAGAGAGAGAGAGAGAGAGAGAGAGAGAGAGAGAGAGAGAGAGAGAGAGAGAGAGAGAGAGAGAGAGAGAGATACATGATTCAAAGTTGACTGGTCCCCTCCCTCCCACCCACCCACACCCACACACACACACACACACACACACACACACACACACACACACAACCACCACTATCACCACCACCACCACCACCACCACCACCTCACAACTTTCATCTCCACCAGCCGTAGGAGCAGGGTGGGTTTGTGGAGAGGACAGCGCCACCACCCTACCGACACCCCTGCACGCCTCCAATAAGCCCTCCAAGGCGCCTCCAGCCAGACACGAGCTGTATGAGGCGGCGGAAGCGATGTGGGCTAAGGCGCTGGCTCTGAACACCCTGGCGCCGGAGTACCAAGGACAGAACAACACAGAGATCGCGGCCCAAGTGGGAGGAGAGGCGACACTAAGCTGCTACACTTATCACTTGTCTGACGAAAGGGTAAGTGTGTGTGTGTGTGTGTGTGTGTGTGTGTGTGTGTGTGTGTGTGTGTGTGTGTGTGTGTGTGTTTAGGTTACTTTACTAACGATATTGTCTTCTTTTTGCATTCGTCGATCCATCTGTGTGTTCTTTTTCTTCTTTTATCTCTCTGTCGGCCTGTTTTTGTATCTTATATCTTGTCTAGTTCTTTCTCTTACTCTCTTTCTGTCTCTCTCTCTCTCTCTCTCTCTCTCTCTCTCTCTCTCTTCTCTCAATCTCTCTCACTCTCTCTCTCTCTCACTCTTCTACACACACACACACACACACACACACACACACACACACACACACACACACACACACACACACACACACACAGACACATACACGTACCATAAAATAAAGACGAGTATTCCATTGAATAGCAACACTTGGCCAAACAAACAGACCATTTTCACCAGTGGTTTTACAGTCCAATCTCTTTTATAGACGGCCACCTTCCTCACTCTTAAAGCTCCTCTCCCTCCCTGAATCTCTCTCTCTCTCTCTCTCTCTCTCTCTCTCTCTCTCTAAATCACAACTACCTTGACACACACTTGCAATGAAAGAGATGCCTGAGATTGAGGTCATATCACGGAATCCTTGAGCTAACTACCCTAACCTAACTGAATCAAACTCACTCTCTCTCTCTCTCTCTCTCTCTCTCTCTCTCTCTCTCTCTCATTACCTCGTTTACGTATTTTTTTGTTTCGGTTTCATTATATGTGCGGTGATGAGAGAGAGAGAGAGAGAGAGAGAGAGAGAGAGAGAGAGAGATATGCGCTTGGAATGCTTGAATGTCGTCCCTACTTATGTCTCTCTCTCTCTCTCTCTCTCTCTCTCTCTCTCTCTCTCTCTCTCTCTCTCTCTCTCTCTCTCTCTCTCTCTCTCTCTCTCTCTCTAATAATTTAATGTGTGTGTGTGTGTGTGTGTGTGTGTGTGTGTGTGTGTGTGTGTGTGTGTGTGTGTGTGTGTGTGTGTGTGTGTGTGTGTGTGTGTGTGTGTGTGTGTACGTGCGTGTGTTCATTTGGCGTTCCTGCAGGTGGCGTGGCTGAAGAGGGACGATGACCAGCTGCTGACGGTGGGACAGGAGGTGTACGCCGCGGAAAAGAGGTTCTCAGTGGTACACGCTGACCATGCTGAGGTGATTCTCTCTCTCTCTCTCTCTCTCTCTCTCTCTCTCTCTCTCTCTCTCTCTCTCTCTCTCTCTGTACTTTTCCTTCACCAAAATTAGAATGATTTTTGTTTATTCCTATATATTTCTTTTCTATCATCTGATATTTCTCTCTCTCTCTCTCTCTCTCTCTCTCTCTCTCTCTCTCTCTCTCTCTCTCTCTCTCTCTACTTTACTGTTTTAGTTTTCTTCACACTTCTGTCTTTCTGAAATTTTGCTCCCTTTGATTTGTTCTTTTCCCTGTTTATTCCTGTTGGCTTCTCTATCCATATCGGTCGAGCAGGCAAATGTCTCTCTCTCTCTCTCTCTCTCTCTCTCTCTCTCTCTCTCTCTCTCTCTCTCTCTCTCTCTCTCTCTTTCTGTCCGTTTTTTTCTCTCTTTCTTTGCCTTACCTCGCTCCCTTCCATGCATATTTACATTCCTTATTTTTCTTCCCTTTTCTGCCATCCGTGTAACCCATATTTCCCCTCCTTCTCTCTCTCTCTCTCTCTCTCTCTCTCTCTCTCTCTCTCTCTCTCTCTCTCTCTCTCTCTTTCCCTTTTCCCCTTTCCTCTTTTCCTCCTCGCGTCTCCTCTCCCCTCTCCCGAAGCGAGTATCGTATTGCGCTTACATACCTCGTACACGCCTGCAAATTCTCGTACGTACATTCCTATACTACACACACACGTATAGACAGGCAGGCAGACACACACAGACAGGAATATACACTTCGATGCCTTATGACGCGGTAAATAGGTTGGGAAATTAAAGTTATATTACTTATTAATTTCATCTTTCCTCAATGGATTGTGAGACCGTGAATAAAGTATGGAATTTGAATGAAAGAGTAAATATTTCACTCGGATTAGAAAAAGAAGTCTTGTGGGCGGGAGTGGAAAGGAAGCTGGAAAACTATTTTACTTTTTTTCTTTCTTTTTCGTGGTGGCGATGAAAAGAAATTAAACTCAATATGAAAAGTGAAACAAAAGTGTCATTCAGAACTTGGAGGAGGACGAAGAGGAGGAGGAGGAGGAGG
>NC_059259.1:3622241-3632241 GCF_017591435.1 Portunus trituberculatus
CACACACACACACACACAATACATATACAGTACCAACATGCACATCTCTCCATATACATATGCTCAGATACATCCACATACAATCATAGATATTAACACTGCACACATACATGCACATACAATCATACATAATAACACACCAATACAGACAAATTCATACATATTATCTTGCAAACATACATCAACACATACATACAATAACAGCATACAAACACATTTCTACATACAATAAAATGCACACACACCCATACACCTACACATACACACACACACACACACACACCAAAATATGAGCAACCACACACACCAGAAAGGAACATGTATGGACTTATAGATCGAACACATATATGAACACATACACACTCACCCGTACACCTAATATACCACATACACATCAACGAGCAGCCATACGCAGCGTAAGGGAACATCCGCATATATAATTCATACGAGCCGCCGTGGTACAGTGAAACCATGCGTGCCTTGAGGTCCACGGTCGGAGTGTAGGTTGGGCTTCCTCACTCGGGGCATTGGTTTTCTAGCGGGTGGGCTTTGAGATAGGATGTGCCCCAAATAGTATCCCTTTAGCCCATAAATTCTCGTGAAAAGCTCACACTAGTATAAATAAATATACATTGAACACATGTACATTTATTGCAATGAAAACGAAAAGACTTATAATTGTTTCTTAAAAGAGTTTATATGAGTTAGTCTTGATATGGTCTGGCAGTGAGTTCCATAGATTGAACCTGACACTTAGTATGCTGCTGAGACAGAGTGTTACGAAGTAGAGGACACACCAGGTTAGCTGTGTTTCTCCGTGTATTGTATTCACAGTCTTTGAACATAAAAATATCACCAAGTTGAATATTAAGGTGCTTTTTTTTTATAGTTAAGGATAAGAAATATTTATGTATAGAATGAAATTTTAATAGGTCAATCAATCAATCAATCATATCCTGTGGGACCCTCGGGGATGCATAGGGCCTCAATGAACTCTCGCCACCATATTCTATCTTGTGCTATCTCCTCAAGGTCTCCCCAACATTCATCACCCACTTCTCGTTTCATTGTCCTCAGCCACGTCTCACTTGACCTTATCATAAAATACTCATTTGTGTGTTCAAATTTCCCTTTGAAACTTATTATTCTGATATTTTTTTCCATGCAAGAAATGCATTATTTAAATATGTTAGCTAAGTGCATCCCCGTACAGAGACACAATGTTTGATATGTAACACACAATATAGTAAAGGGAGAGAGAGAGAGAGAGAGAGAGAGAGAGAGAGAGAGAGAGAGAGAGAGAGAGAGAGAGCACCTTGGAAAAAAATTACTCCACATAAACTCTTCCTTCCTGCGAAATTTGAACCTCATTTTCTTGATCGACTTTCCGTCTATTACTTTCCCTTTCCATTATTTTTCTTGCCATTATTTTTCTTTTCTTTTCATTTTTCCCTCGCCAGGTTTTTTTTTGATGGAAATTCAATACTTTTAGGCCTAACGAAGAACAAACTTATTTCCCTAACAAGACTTTCCAAGGAACAATTTTTCCCTTTCGAAACAATTACTTTTCCTTGAGCCTTCATAAAGTTTGGCAGGATTAGTCTTCCATATTTTCTCTTACTTAATTGCTACCGCTGTTCTCTCTCTCTCTGTCTGTCTGTCTGTCTGTTTCTCTCTCTCTCTCTCTCTCTCTTGCTTTTTCTCCTCTCCTCTGCTTTTTTTTTATTCAACAGTGCTCTTATTTTGCTATTCTCTCTCTCTCTCTCTCTCTCTCTCTCTCTTCTTCTTTTTCTTCTTCTTCCTTTCTTTTTTTTCTTTTCGGCTTTTTAAGATTTAATGCCCCTGTTTTACCATTCTCTCTTTCTCTCTGTCTGTCTGTCTGTCTGTCTGTCTGTCTCTGTCTCTCTCTCTCTCTCTCTCTCTCTGAATCTCTCTCTGCTTGGTTTTTTATTCATCAGTCCTCCTGTTTTGTAATTTCTCTCTCTCTCTCTCTCTCTCTCTCTCTCTCTCTCTCTCTCTCTCTCTCTCACTGCAGTAATACAACGCAACACAACACACATACAAGTGGCCCAGTTCATTGTTTTGTTTGTTTGTCCTCTCCCGGTCTGCTCCATCTCACTGAACAACTGGGCTCTGCAAATATCGTCAAATAACTAGCCAGCTACATTGTCCTTACTTACTCCTGCTGTCCATTTGCCTTTGTGCCGTTCTTGTCTTTTTTACTTGTTTTTTTTTTTTTTTACTTTTCTACAACTACGAGTAATATCCAATAGCTGAAGAACACATGTAAAAATATAAACAAAAGATAACCAAACAAAAGGAAAAAAAAAAGATCTCTGAACACTCAATACATGAAAGGATGAGTGGGCGGGAGAGAGAGAGAGAGAGAGAGAGAGAGAGAGAGAGAGAGAGAGAGAGAGAGAGAGAGAGAGAGAGAGAGAGAGAGAGAGAGAGAGAGAGAGACAGAAAGACAGACAGACAGACACATACACAAACAGACAGGGAAGGAATGATACGATACGAGTGAGTAAAACCAGTAAAACTAAACGGTCCGGATTACACGAAGGGGTAATAAAGGAGCGTGAAATACAAGGTTGGCATCGATAATACCTAAGTGATCAGGATGCGTGTGGGAGGATACGGGGAATGCAAGTCTATTGTCCACGTGGCTAATGCTCCCTTCCTTATCTCTTATCGCGGTCCATTAAGAAGCAAAGACATTTATATCGGACCAGAGAGAGAGAGAGAGAGAGAGAGAGAGAGAGAGAGAGAGAGAGAGAGAGAGAGAGAGAGAGAGAGAGAGAGAGAGAGAGACTAAAATTGGATGCCACTCTTAACGGGTCGCAGGTGGAAAGGATCTGAACCTATTATTTTTGCAAACCATCTCGCTTCTTTCTGCCTGCCTGTGTCCTTGCCGTGGTGTAAGGACCTGTATTACATTTTTCCTCCTGTTTCCCTTCCACTTATTTCCTCCCTTAACCTCCTTCTTTCCTCCTTGAGTCCCTTTTTCGACAATAATGTTCGTGGTTCGCGGGTGGGTTGGGAGGATGGTAGTAGTGCATGAATTTTTTTTTTTTGCCCATTTGCTGACCCTGCCTTACCTCGTCTTCCAATTATGCTTTGTTTCTTAATTTTTCGTCTTTCTCTTCTTGTCTTTTGTCTTTAATAATGTTATGGTTGGTGGTGAGAGTTCCTATTGTTTTTCTATCCTATTTTTTCAACTCCTCCTCCTTTCCATTTACTTTGTTTCCTTTATTTTTATACCATGCGGGCTTTTCACGGGAATTTATGGGCTAAAGGGGGTACTTTTTGGGTTACCTCCTATCTCAAAGCCCACCTCCTAGGAAACTCTTGCCCCGAGTGAGAAAGCCCAACCTACACTCGGACCGTGAACAGGATTCGAACCCATGCGCTTGGAGACCCCTCGGACCCCAAAGCACGCATGAGTCCACTGTACCACGACGGTCTAATCTTGCTTCCTCCTCATTTGTCCCCCCGAGTCGAGTGATGGAGTGGTTGATGGTGGTAATGCTTTTTGCTTTTCTTTCCACATTTTGTTCAACTTCATTCTCTTCTTTTATTTTCCACCATAGTCTTATTTACTCCTCACGAGTTCTAATTTTGAGTTTTATGACAGTATGGTAAATATGATGACGGCGCTTCTTGCTTTTCTATCCTAATTTACTCAACTCTTTTCTTCAGCTTACTTTCGTTCTATAATCTTGTTTCCTCCTCGCAAGTCCTTCTTCTGAGCCCAGTGATAACGTGACAGTTTTTGGTGGAAACGCTTCTTGCTCTATATCCATCTGCTTGTACATATCATTGTTATAGTCATCTTCAATTCACTTCTGATTCTTTCACTTGTTTAGCTCTTTGATCTTGTTCTTTCCTTCTTTTCTGTCTTCACTCATCGAGTGTTTTAATTTATCAATGTTTACTTTTCACTTTCACCTTCTATTTCTGCTTTCCTTCCCTTTATTTTGGTTCTAAAGTTGAACTCCTGCATTTCTACTTTGCTGGATAACTGTGATTTTCTTTTTCTTTTTTCTGATCACACTCGTTTTGACATTTCTTTCTTGACCTTTATCTTCGACGTCTGTTTATCGTTTTAACCTATTTAGCTTTTAAGTCTTACTCATTTCCTGCTGACTCTACATATTAATGGTACTGTGTTTGGTCGGTGGTAGGTGTTCTTCCCTATTCTGTCCAACTCTCTAATACAAGAGTTAACCAGTACTCTCAATCATTCATAATTTCTCTGGTCAACTCTGGAACTCTCTGCCTGCTTCTGTATTTCCATCTTCCTACGACCTGACTTCTTAAGGGAGAGGTATCATGAAATTTGTCCCTGTCTCTTTCGGCTAATATTTTCCAATTCTTTTAGGGAACTTGCATTTGAAGTGGCCTTTATTTTTATCTTTTATTGCCTTACTCTGACCTTTGCTGCCTTACTGTTTACTTTCCTTACCTAATTCTCCGATTCTTATAACAGTACGTGCTGTAGACTGTGGGGAGTGGTTCTTTCCTTATTATCATTCTAAACTTATTCATAATTACTAAATATCAGTTCTTTATCTATCAAAATTTTAATTTTGCTTATCTTATACTAATTTCCCTGATTTTAGTATAAATAAACACTGTTAGGGTTGGAATGTTTTTTTTCCTTCTTGTTATTGCTATCTGATAGTAATTTATTGTTACTTATTCTCATCAACAATCTAATTTTTCCATTATTTTTCATTACTTATTTTATACAAATTTTTCTGATTCTAATAACAATTAATGTGCATTGTAGTGGTGAGAATCCTTCTTTCCTTCTTATCGATTTCTTTCACAACATTTTGAACTTATTAATAGAGTTGACCTTTCCTTTCCCTTGTCTCACTCACCCCTCCCTTGCAGTCTGTGAAGGTGCACAAGTGGGAATTCCTGTCCTTCCGTGTCCTTTGTGGTCGCAGGAGTGACTGTGGTGACTGTTTTGGTGGTTCTTGTGTTTGCTTTTCTTCCATCACACTTCTTTCATGAACATACGTATTCGTTTTCTTTTTTGTTAATTTCCTACAACAAACAAAGTGTTTATCTTACGCAAATCCTCGTAGCTGTTTTTCCTCTTCTCCTTTGTGTTTATCATCATGTTTGCTTTCATCTTTGCATATTGCTTTGCATTATCTCCTCCTCCTCCTCCTCCTCCTCCTCATCGTCGTCTTCCTCGTCCTATTTATTTTCTTTTTTCTTCGTCTTCCTCCTTTTCCTCTATCTGTCTCCCATTGTAGATTATCCCACCACTTTTGTGTCTTTTCTTCCTCTAGAGAGTGCCCCTCCCCTCTCTCTCAAAAAAAAGTCTTCAATTCATTCCATATTTATGTTTCTTTGTGTTCTTTCCCTCTCTAACCTCAGAATTATATTCTTAATTAATGATACGTAAGAATATTTTTCTCGTTTTCGTATTACGGATTATGTGAATCTAATCCTTTTATATTTGCTCCTGCTTTTTTTTTTCGGTTAAAAGTTTCAATTTCGTTCATTTTTCCGTGTTCATTTCCATGCCTAGATATTTCAGCGTTTTTCAATGTACATTTAGAACATAGTTTCCTCCTTTCCACCACGTCACCCTTCTGTTGTTTTCTTAAAGGTTTCAATTTCGTTCATTTTTCCGTGTTTATTTCCATGTCTAGATATTTCAGCGTTCTTCAATGTATATATAGATCATAGTTTCCTCTTTCCCGCCACATCATCCTTCTGCTGTTTTTTTTTTCCTCCAAAGCTCTCTAGTTTGGTTGATTATCCTATGTATCAATGAGTTTTTAAATATTTCCTTGTATACTTGTAACATCATCTAACTTACCACTTTCAATTTGTGTTTAGGGAATCATTTCTTTTTGTTTTTGTTATATTTTCTTTCTTTTCAGTGACAAAATCAATATCTTTCCCATCTTTTCTATTCCTTTTCTACAATTCTAAGCTCTCGGTTCTCTATTCTATTTTCTTGTTAATATCCACCAATCTGTATATTCTTCCCTCTCTGGAATAACAGTATGTACTTATTTTTTTCATTTCATTTTGCATAGAGACACTAGTTTCATTCCTTCCTCTTCCTCCTCCTCGCTCTTTTCTTTTTTTTTTCTTCCCCTTTACAAAATTCCCTATTTCTTTTTCTCATTCGATTTCTTTCCCTCTTCATCATCGTTATCCTACTAATTTTTTTTTCCGAGCTCAAATGTCTTTATTCAGATTAATTTCAACACTTGATTTAATGTAAGGATAATTATTCAATCACATTCTCTTTGTACTTCTTTCCTTTTTCCAATTTCAAAGCTCTTTACTCTGAAAACTTTCCCTCTTTAATTTCCACCACTCACAAGCTGTCCATCACGACCTTTCATAGACAAATTTGGGTCTCCACTTACCGGCATCTAATATGCTTCAACAACAACATAATCTTTTTCCAGTATCACTTTACTCTACTTTGCTCTTCGATTCTGCCTCCTTTCATCCGAAACTCGATGCTAATCTTTTCCACACTTTTCTTCCTCTTCCTCCTCCTCGTGTGTGTGTGTGTGTGTGTGTGTGTGTGTGTGTGTGTGTGTGTGTGTGTGTGTGTGTGTGTGTGTGTGTGTGTGTGTGTGTTATAATCTTTTTACCCAAATTTTTATCTATCAGTTTCTGCCTCGATTAATCGCGTGTTTAACCTCTCTCTCTCTCTCTCTCTCTCTCTCTCTCTCTCTCTCTCTCTCTCTCTTTCGTGCTATCGTGACGGGAAAATCCAAAATCTTCTTGATAATTCCAGTAATTAAGGAGTTAAGTAATTAGAGAGAGAGAGAGAGAGAGAGAGAGAGAGAGAGAGAGAGAGAGAGAGAGAGAGAGAGAGAGAGAGAGAGAGAGAGAGAGAGAGAGAGAAATACTGATACTGATACCGGTACATTTATTGCCCTAAAAGAATTATACGTTCTAATACAAATCAAATGGTTATGTCATAAGAGTTAGATCCGTTGAGTCAAAACTCTTTTACAGCCCTTACAATCAGTCATAACCGCCAACGAAGGCAAACCGGGCCCACTCTAACAATATTTACAACTAACTAAAAATGGAAAAATTTATAGCACATATCCGATAAATAAAGTTTTAAGATGTATTACGAGAAAGTCTGTCTTTCATGTTTTTCGGAAGATGGTTCCATTGGTTTACTCTTCTGTATGTTACGTATCTTTGAGCGTGTGATGCTCTATACTGTACAGTAGTAGTATTAGGTTATTTGTCCTACGAAAATGAAAAGTATTTGGCACAAACTAAACAATCACAATCAGCCTGAAAAGTATAAAAGGACTTATGGAAGGAAATACAAGTCTGCAAAGATATGATGCCATGAAGTTTGAACAGTGAGATAGTCAAAGTCAAAATTATTTATTCGCCCAGTGACTTAAACAATATTTCATAATATAAGTACAAGAGTGACAGAGTAGAGCTCCTCGAACACAAAAGCTTTTTTAAAGAGCTCCTTGTAATGAGTAATGACATGTTCAACAATATTATTGAAACCTCGGGCATCACTACAAAACAATATCAGTATAAGAAAAAAAACTAAGTTGCCAACTAAAACTGGAATATTCTATACCTAAAACACTATATACATTTATTCTTATATATATTATCAAAATCAATATTCTGCAAGTATTTATTTTTCAACTTTTATCTTAAATGTGGTATTGTTATCTATTCATTTTATTTCACCTGGTAAACAATTCCGTGTTACAAACCCCGAGTAAGTAACAAAGCTTTTGTTTGCTTCTGATCTACGGCGTGGTGGTCGTAACACATTTTGACTCCTTACATTGCGAGTATGAATATGTGAGACACTTGTGAATGTTGTTAATGTAATTGTTACTGTACGTTGGGTTTACATATATCACGGTATTATTCTGCTCAAATGAGATAAATGTTCAATATTTCTATTTCTATTCTAGTTAGTTGTGTCTCATAACTCAAGGGGCAGTCACAGCCTTTCCTCTAAAGACAAGTCTCCTCCTCACAAAAACAGCATGCACTTACGACACACTGGGCAAACTCATTCAACTATGTCTGTCAACTTCCACCTTTCCTTCTTGCTGGAAATTTGCCGACATTCAGACTGTTCCTAAAAAGGGTGACCGTTCCAATCCCTCAAACTACCCTCCTATAGCTTCAATCTCTTTCTTGTCTAAAGTCTTTGAATCTATTCTCAACAGGAAGATCCTCAAACATCTGTCACTTCATAATCTTCTATCTGATCGCCAGTATGGCTTCCGTCATTATCGCTCTACTGGTAATCTTTTGGCTTTCCTTACTGAGTCTTGGTCATCCTCTTTTAGAGATTTCGATGAAACTTTTGCTGTTGCGTTAGACATATCAAAAGTTTTTTATAGTGTCTGGTAAAAAGCTCTGATTTCAAGACTACCCTCCTACGGCTTCTATCCTTCTCTCTGCAACTTTATTTCAAGTTTCCTTTCCGACCGTTCTATAACACTTGTGGTAGATGGCCTCTCTTCTTCTCCTAAATCTGTTAACAGTGGTGTTCCTCAGGGTTCTGTCCTGTCATCCACTCTCTATTATTCATTAATGATCTTAACCAAACATCTTGCCCTATCCACTCCTACGCTGATAATACCACCCTAAACTTTTCCACGTTTATTCAGAGACGACCAACCCTTCAGAAAGTCATCAGGTCACGCAGGGACGCCACAGAAAGCCTGATTTCTGATCTTTCTAAGATTTCTTAGTACGGTAAAGAAAACTTAGTAGTATTGGATGCCTTAAAAACTCAATTCCTCTTTCAGAGAACCTTTCAGAGAACTATCCCCTCTTCTTCAGTGACACCGAGCTGTTCCCATCTTCTACCCTCAATATCCTTGGTCTGTCCTTTACTCATAATCTAAACTGGAAACTTCACATCTCATCTCTTGCTAAAAAAGCTTCTAAGAAATTAGGCGCTCTGAGGCGTCTCCGGCAGTTTTTCTCACCTCTCCAACTGCTACCTATGTAAAAGAGCTTTATCCGTCCTTGTATGGAGTACTCTTTGCACATTTGGGGAAG
Source organism: Portunus trituberculatus (assembly GCF_017591435.1). Classification (NCBI taxonomy): domain Eukaryota; kingdom Metazoa; phylum Arthropoda; class Malacostraca; order Decapoda; family Portunidae; genus Portunus; species Portunus trituberculatus. The sequence continues at coordinate 3,631,308 of NC_059259.1, forward strand.
GGTGTTCCACTCACACAGTTTTGTTAGATAGGGTGGAATCAAAAGCTTTTCGTCTCAACTCCCCTCCTCTGACTGACTGTCTTCAGCCTCTTTCTCACCGCCGAAATGTTGCATCTCTTGCTATCTTTTATCGCTATTTTCATGCCAACTGCTCTACTGATCTTGCTAACTGCATGCCTCCCCTCATCCTGTGGTAAACTTTATGTACTCCTCTGCCTGTTTCTTTATTACTATCTTCCTACTACTTGACTTCTTTTACGAGGGAGGCTTCAAGACATTTGTCCTTGTCTTTTGGATAACTCTGAATAACTTTAAGGGAACTGGCAATCCAGTAGGCCATTTTTTTCCCCATTTTTTGTTGCCCTAGGCCAGTCTCCATTCTTGCATAAAAAAAATATGTGTAATAAGAACAGCAGAGGTCCAAGCGTGGAACCTTGAGGAACATGTAAGAAAATTACTTTTCTACTTGATACTTGCCCATCACTTCCTGATTGTTCTCTTCCTGTTAAATATTATTTAAATCAATGACGTAAATTACGTTTTACCGTGCAAAATTCAAGCTTTTGTAATGAAATGGTGTGATTGATACTTTCAAAAGTTGTTTTTAAGTCTAAGAATATAACAATAGTAAAAAATCCTTTATCAGCAAAATATTATTAGTTTTACTGTTAGAAATTGTGTGTGGAATTTCTCTCCCTCTCTCTCTCTCTCTCTCTCTCTCTCTCTCTGTATTTCACACACACACACACACACACACACACACACACACACACACACACACACACACACACACACACACACACACACACACACACACACACACACACACACACACACACTACTAATAGTTGTCGTGTTATTGTTCCTCTGTGTTCTCATCATCATACCAGACAAGTCCAGAGTGGTGAGGGATAATCAGTGCAACTCTGATAAT
>NC_059259.1:3639741-3649741 GCF_017591435.1 Portunus trituberculatus
ATATGCACAAACACACACACACACATACACTCACACACACACACACACACACACACACACACACACACACGAGGAGTTGTGACCTTGTTGTCCCGGTGTGTGTTGTGTGCCTGGTCTCAGGCCTATCCGAAGATCGGAAATAATGAGCTCTGAGCTCGTTCCGTAGGGTAACGTCTGGCTGTCTCGTCAGAGACTGCAGCAGATCAAACAGTGAATTACACACACACACACACACACACACACACACACACACACACACACACACACACACACACACACACCGCGTAGTGTAGTGGTTAGCACGCCCGACTCACAATCGAGTCCCGAGGCGGCGAGGCAAATGGGCAAGCCTCTTAATGTGTGGGGTGTGTTCACCTAGCAGTAAAGAGGTACGGGGTGTAACTCGAAGGGTTGTGGCCTCGCTTTCCCGGTGTGTGTAGTGTGTTGTGGTCTCAGTCCTACCCGAAGATCGGTCTATAAGCTTTGAGCTCGCTCCGTAATGGGGAAGACTGGCTGGGTGACCAGCAGGCAACCGAGGTGAATTACACACACATACACGCACACACACACACGCCCGGTAGCTGAGTGGTTAGAGCGCTGGCTTCACAAGCCAGAGGACCGGGGTTCGATTCCCCGGCCGGGTGGAGATATTTAGGTGTGTCTCCTTTCACGTGTAGCCCTTTGTTCACCTAGCAGTGAGTAGGTACGGGATGCAAATCGAATAGTTGTGACCTTGTTGTCCCGGTGTGTGGTGTGTGCCTGGTCTCAGGCCTATCCGAAGATCGGAAATAATGAGCTTTGAGCTCGCTCCGTAGGGTAACGTCTGGCTGTCTCGTCAGAGACTGCAGCCGATCATACAGTCAGTCAAACACACACACATTACAAAACCAAGCAAACTAAGGGCAGCATTCTGAACTATCAAACAGTAAAACATAACCAAGCATTCCCGTAGACTTTTCAACCCACACGTTCAAGTAAAGGAGAGAGGCCCGGCTGCGTCTCCCTTTGTCTCCCCCCATCATCTATTATTACTCACACTCACCCACTCACCAAGATTCTTTACTGCGTGAGATGATTAGAGTGTGATAATGATTAGTAGATGATGGATGGGGGATGATTAGTGGGTGGGCAACACTTTCTAATGCATCACAGGCGAGTTAATGCGTGTGATTATCATGATATCAAAGCCACGGGGAATGAATATAATAGACAGAGGGATACGTGATGCTTATCAGATCATAGGTGTGTTTGTTATAGAGTATGCTATGATGGAGGTGAGAACGCGGGGATGTATACCGCACACACACACACGCGCGCACACGCACACAGACAGACACACACACACACACACACACACACACACACACACACACACACACACACACACACACACACACACACACACACACACACACACACACACACACTAATATACGTACACTGTGTATCTTGACCACAAACTCGTCACATAGCACACACACACACACACACACACACACACACACACACACACACACACACACACACACACACACACACACACACACACACACACACACACACACACACACACCTCTTCCTCCTCCTCCCTTGAGCCATCCCCAGCATTGCATTCCCCACAATTGAGCTGAGTCCGCCTTCAGCCGCCTCTTAGCCCCAAATCCCTAACAATTCTCCGGCAAGAACATCAGCATTGCATCCATGAATCTCTGCCACAGCTTGGGGAACAGCCAGCCAGGTCAAGGTGAAGAGGTTCCTGCCCTCTAATGCCTTTGCTAAGGTTTATTTAATCCTCTGTTCAACCCCGTGACTGCTAAGCTTTGGGTAGTTGTGGTGCAAGTTTATTGTACATCAAGGGAGGGATTAGAGTGGTACAATTTTTTTTATTGGCAGTAGTTTAAATTGCGTTCACTTGAATTGCTTATAGTAACTGTGTTGTACTAATAAGAGTCTTGATGTTATTCGTGGTGAAAGTTCATTGTTTTAGACCACTACAGCAAGGGAGGGATTAGAGTGTTGCAATTCATTTTTATTGGCAGTAGTTTAAATTACGTTCAGTTAAATTGCATATAATAACTGTGATGTACTAATAAGAGTCATGATATTATTAGTAGGGAAGATACTTAAATATTAAGAACTATGACATTAGAGTTTGAGTAGGATTTAGGGAATGTTTGGTAAGAAATCCTTGTTACTATTGTAAAAGAATAAAGGGTGAGATTTTAACACTGTAGCAATAATTTGAATCTCTCACTGTTTGTGGTTTCACAGACATTCAGGAGAACTGAGTAAAAAAGACTGAATTGAAACAATAAGTTTGGTAATGTCATTAACAGAGAAATGGATCGTGATTTAAGTTTCATGTTAATGGATATTTTGAAATCACGGAAGAATATCTTATCTTCGATAACTATTTTCATATGAATAACGGAGTATTATTTCCTGAACATTTTCAAATAGTACGATAAATTGTGAAAATCGGGTTTTCCTTGAACGAATGACTCATAAGATGACTGTTGTTCAAGGAATTACTAAGGACTTCCAATCATTACATGTTTTTTTAAGGTTAATAAAGAACCAGTACTTTTAGACGACCAATGTGAATAACTTTTATACATTTTGAGGGATTTTTTCAGAGGGAATTTTATTAAGAGCATTAAGGATCTACTTTTTAAAGAGGTACTTTTCAAGAACAAGATGTAACTAGAGTTTTCATATATCTATCTTATAGGTATATTATTTTTAGGAACACTTCTATCATCACTTTCAAACATTAGCAAGGATAATTTCAAGAGCATTATGTAAAAAGTACCTTCAATCATTTCAAGGAGTCATTTCAAGAACATATGAAATCAGTAAACTGAAAGAAACAAAGGGAATTTGAAAAGGAGAGAAGGGTGACAACTTTTAACGAGACATGGTGAGCCTGCAGGAGTGAATTATAAAGGGAAGATAGAAGGTCACCCAGATTCCATTTGTAAAAGAATGACTTGTCCCTTTAATCCCTCAGAGAGAGAGAGAGAGAGAGAGAGAGAGAGAGAGAGAGAGAGAGAGAGAGAGAGAGAGAGAGAGAGAGAGAGAGAGAGAGAGAGAGAGAATATTCTTTAAAACAAAAGAAAAATTATATTTTTAAAATAGAAAAAAATAAAAATAAAAAAAAATCGTTTAAAAATCACGAAACAAGCAGCGCTGAAAAAAAAATAAAAATAAATCAGATGTTGAAAAATATGAAATTAAAAATGCGCAAAACTACACAAGCATATTTTGTGCTTCTCGTCCATAACACGGCATGCTCCAGTGAAGGGGGGGATAGAAGGAGGAGGAGGAGGAGGAGGAGGAGGAGGAGGAGGAGGAGGAGGAGGAGGAGGAGGAGGAGGAGGAGGAGGAGGAGGAGGAGGAGGAGGAGGAGGAGGAGGAGGAGGAGGAGGAGGAGGAGGAGGAGGAGACAGGAGGAGGAGGGAGGAACAGGAGGAGGAGGAGGAAGAGGAGGAACAGGAGGAGGAGGAGGAGGAGGAGGAGGAGGAGGAGGAGGAGGAGGAGGAGGAGGAGGAGGAAGAGAAGAGGAGGAGGAGGAGGAGGAGGAGGAGGAGGAGGAGGAGGAAGAGGAAGAGGAAGAGGAAGAGGAAGGAGGAGGAGGAGGAGGAGGAGGAGAAGGGAGAACATGAAGAGGAAGGGGACAAGGACAACAATCCAGAATGCTATTGAATAAAAGAGACGAAAATGAAAATCACAGCAAAGGAGAACACCAACGATGAAAAAAACAAAAAAACGCAAGATTAAAATGATGCGCTGGTGGTGGTGGTGGTGGTGGTGGTGGTGGTGGTGGTGGTGGTGGTGGTGGCGGAGGCGGTGGTGGTTTGGTAGTGGTTTGAAGTCGTAGTGTTGGTGATGACGACAGGATTGGTGTTGGTCTCTCTACACGACTGGAGTAGCTGTGGTGTTGATATACCTACGTGGTTTAAGTTAGTGGTGCTAATGGTGGTAGTGGTGGTGGTGGTGGTGGTGGTGGTGGTGGCGTTGAAAGAGAAGCTTGAATTTTGTGGTTAGCGTTGTGGTGGAGACGGTGGTGATATTTTATGTTTAATAGAATAAACATACATTAAGGTAAGTAGTAGTGGTGGTGGTGGTGGTGGTGGTGGTGGTGGTGGTGGTGGTGGTGGTGGTGGTGGCAGTGGTGGTGGTAATCTGGTGGTGACAGGCGGAGCAGTAAAAAACTTTGTGTTGACAGCTAACTCCTCGACCTTTCATCTCCTCCTCCTCCTCCACTTATCCTCTCCTCTTTCTCCTCCACCCCTTCTCTCTCTCTCCACTGAACCTTGAACCTTCCATCCCTCCTTCTCCCCCACTTCTTCTTCCACCTCTTTTCTCACGTCCCAGGCCTCTCTATCCTCCCATCTTCTCCTTTACCTTCTCTCCTTCCCTCCCCTCCCCTCTCCTCTCTTCCTACTCCTCCTTCCACACCCTCTCCATTCACCTCTCTGTCTCTTCTCCTCCTTACTTCTCTTATCTCTTCTCTTCTCACTTGTATTTCAATCTCTTCTTTTTCTATACTCCTTTTTTATTTGAATTTTCCTCCACCTTCCTCCTTTTGTCTAGTTTCTCTCATTGATATTTGTTTGTTCAGTTTTCTACATTGTTTTCAAGTCCCTGATATCTTTTTTCTCACAATATGGTCTTTTTTTTTGGACACAGATCAGTTAATAAATTCTAACCTTTCTTCTGCCTTTCTTGACCTTGATCTTGACTTAATTTTTCTCTCCAGTTACGTAGATTCTGTATAAAAAATTAAGGATATATTTTTTTTTATTCACGTAGAACATCAAAGTTTGAAGGATATACATTCAGACGCAGAATTTTAAGGGCAAATATTTTAAGTTCATGGTTAAGATTTAGGGTAGTATCTGTAAAGTCAAATGTTTTAAGATAATTTTAGAGACGCTATAAAGTGGAATGAAAGAAAAATAACGTTCAGGAAAGTTGTATCTGATTATTTTTTCCATCTGCATCTGCGCTTCTTCCTCTGTATCTTATTTTCTCATAGTTATTACTGCTCTTCTTGTCCTTAACCCTTCAATACTGGGACACATTCTTGCCTTGAGATTTGTGTACGATTAGACCATTTTATTGCCATTAGGAAGGGTCTATGGAGGTCAGAAGATTAATGGCCAGAATCTTCACTAGTTTAATCCCTACTGAAGTTTCTGAGGCTGTACAAAATCACCAAATAGTAAGCAGAATGAATGTGGAAATGCGTCATAGTAGTGAAGGGGATTAATCCTCTTATTCCTCCTACTACTTGTATATCCTTTCTTTTTCTTCAGTTTATTATTTCGTATCCTCCTCCTCCTCCTCCTTCTACACCATCATCAACTTCTCCCCTTCCCCCTCCATCATCATCTCTTCCTTATACTCCAGAGAAGCATTAAATTTTCATCGGCGTAAGGAATTTCATGAGGGTGGGAAAATTAATCTAAGACGAGAGAATGTTAATTGCTTCTAGTGGCTACGTGGAAATATGAAAAAGAACAAAAGTAGACTAAAAAAAGACCGAAAAATTGATGCGAAATTTTCTCTTTAAAAGTCAGGCAAGGAATTCCCATGTTTTCGTAAGGATATGCAAGCTTGATCCTTCCCTCCTGCCTTCCTACGTATCCTTGGGTCGTTGGTCGCGCGTAGGACTTGCCTCAGGCCCCGCTAAGGATGTAAATTTGGAATGCAGGCACGGAGAGAGTTATCCAGTTTTCCTCTGTGCTACAAGTTTCCGGTTCGTAAATTTACGTGGGAGGGAGGAACACATTTGATGAGGTACGAGCAGCGTGCTAAGTTACTTCTTCCGCCACTGCGCTCACTAACTTCATGACTCACTGACTGACTAACGGGATAACTAATACACTACTTAAATAACTGACTGGCTAAAGAACAAGATAACAAACTGGCTGACTGACTAAGTAGAAGCTGACTAACTAGATAACTAAATAACAGACTACCTAGATAATAAGTAACTGACGGTCTAACGAGATGATTCATTAACTGACTAACTGACTGACTGAAAGGCTAATCAAGAAGCCAACGAAATAACTAAATAACAAACTGCCTGGATACGAAAATGAAGGTCTAACAAGATGATTCACTGACTGACTGACTGACTGACTGACTGACTAACTGACTGACTGACTGGCTAACTAAGAGGCCAATGAACTAATTACCCACAAATCTCTTACTGATTATCTGACTGACTGATTTACTTCCTCTATCATTCACTCAATCGCTCGCTCACTCACTCAGCTGGGAATCACTCTCCGGACATAATGAGAGAGAGAGAGAGAGAGAGAGAGAGAGAGAGAGAGAGAGAGAGAGAGAGAGAGAGAGAGAGAGAGAGAGAGAGAGAGAGAGAGAGAGAGAGAATACATAAGTTAGCATATTTGATGCAGTATATATATTTCTCTCTCTCTCTCTCTCTCTCTCTCTCTCTCTCTCTCGGGATAATTTTTAGCGGCCTCACTATTCATAAAGTCTCGCCATAAAACGTGAGGTAAATTGTGACCTGTCTTCCTCACTTCTTCACAGCGTCACCCACACACCCTCAACAATTCATACCTTACTAAAACTCCCTGTAACCTCACACGGCAGGAGGGAAAAAAGAGGAAGACAAGAGAGAGAGAGAGAGAGAGAGAGAGAGAGAGAGAGAGAGAGAGAGAGAGAGAGAGAGAGAGAGAGAGAGAGTTTAATACACGTGTTGCTTCCGTCTGTGTTTTTTCTCGTCCTTGTTTTTCGTTGTGTGTATAAGGAAGTCAAAAAGTTGGATTAGGATGGAATTTTGTGTGAATTTCTGTGGTTTTGCTCTCTCTCTCTCTCTCTCTCTCTCTCTCTCTCTCTCTCTCTCTCTCTCTCTCTTAGTCCTAACCCTCTTCCTTTCTCTCTCTCCCTTTTTTCACTCTTCTCACTCTATCAAACTCTTCACACGCTCTCTCTCTCATTCTCTCACTTTGTCCCTCTCCCTTTCATTCTCTCTCCCTTTAATCTGTCTCCCATTTTACACTCTTTCTCTTCTCTCCCCTTCCGTTCCTTCGTTCTCTCCACCTTTTCCATTCCCTTTATCAAACCCACCTTCCTTCCTCTCTCTCTCTCTCTCTCTCTCTCTCTCTCTCTCTCTCTCTCTCTCAGGCGAGGAAAAGAGTAAGGGAAAAGGGAGGAAAAAGATATGAGACGTGACAACGTATAAATAAAAGGGAGGTGTGGAGGGGGAGGAGAAGGAAGGAGGAGGAGGAGGAGGAGGAGGAGGAGGAGGAGGAGGAGGAGGAGGAGGAGGAGGAGGAGGAGGAGGAAGAGATCTGGCACATAACACTTTATCATCAAAAAAATATTAAAAAAAAAAAAAAAACTTGAAGAGGAAAAGTTTGGTTCTGAAAAAAAAAGAAGGATATTCTACATAATAAGAAAAGGGAAGAGATGACAGTGAGAAAGTAAAGGTGAGCTGAAAACAACGTGAGAGGCGGAAGGAGAGAATGAGTGAGATTAAGTGTTAAGTGGTGGTGGTGGTGGTGGTGGTGGTGGTGGTGGTGGTGGTGGTGGTGGTGGGTATGAGGGGGAAAAAATATACGTGTTTGGGAAGGAAGGGAATGCATTTTTAAGAGAGTCTGGAAATATTCAACTCACTGAACTGACAGCAGATTTACATGTGGGAAAGGTGAGAGAATAAAAACTGATAGAGAGAGAGAGAGAGAGAGAGAGAGAGAGAGAGAGAGAGAGAGAGAGAGAGAATTGACAAGTGATGCCTCTGTCTCTCTCTCTCTCTCTCTCTCTCTCTCTCTCTCTCTCTCTCTCTCTCTCTCTCTCTCTCTCTCTCTCTCTCTCTCTGTCTCGGTCACATTTATATATTTCCTGATCTCTCGTCATTTTTTTTTATTTTATTATTCAAATCTTTCATATTTTTGTTCTTTTTTGCATTTCACTGAGCACATTTTTTTCTTTTGTTTTTCGTTTTTGGCTTTTTTTTTAAATTTTGATTATTGTTAATTTCGTTTTCTTTCTTGTACCAATTTTTTTTGGTTCTCTTTACTTTCTTCTTTTTTTCATTTCACAATCACTATTTTTTTTTTTATGTTTACGATGCTCCAATTATTCTCTTAGTCTTTTTTTTTTATTTATCTTTTATATTTTTGTTCATATTAGTCTCTTTAATTCTCCTTCATAAATTAAATAGATAAAAATAAAAAGTAAAAATAGAAGAACAATAAAAAGGTTTCGTGATTTTTGACTTAATAATAATAATAATAATAATAATAAAGGCTTCGTGACTTTTGACTTCATTCTTTTTGTTTATCTTGTATGTTGCTGTTCATATATTCCCTTCAATCCTCCTCCATCTTCCTTTCCTTCCTCAATTCCTTCTTCATTTTCTTTTCCAGCTTGTTCGTTATTTCTTTTCATTATTTTCTCGTTTTGTTCTTTCTTTCTCATTACTGCTCTCTCTCTCTCTCTCTCTCTCTCTCTCTCTCTCTCTCTCTCTCTCTCTCTCTCTCTCTCTCTCTCTCTCTCTCTCTCTCTCTCTCTCTCTCTCTGTATCCTTTTCTCCATCGTTCTTACTACAATAGATAAATTTTTCTTTCCATTCTTACATCATTTTTTTTCTTCCTGTTCCTTTCTTCCTCTCTTTTCCATCAATTCTTTCCTTTTCTATTCTCTCTCTCTCTCTCTCTCGTTGTTTCTGACGTCATTCCTCTCATAACTGTTAATTATATTATTTATTCATTTTCGTATGAGGTATGCATTCACTTCCACTATGCCACTTCCTTTGCTCCTCATTCGCCACTTGATCTTGTGAATAATTTGTCTCCTAACTTTTGATTTATCTCTCTTCACTCCCATCAAGTTCCTCTCTGTCTCTCTCTCCGGCTGATGTACACACACACACACACACACACACACACACACACACACACACACACACACACACACACACACACACACACACACACACACACACACACACACACACACACACACACACACACACACACACACACACACACACACACACACACACACACACACACACACACACAGCTAGATTCATGGTCTTATACGTTTCAACTTTCTGGGAACAAACAGTCTCACCATAAACACTTACACAATGTACCTCAACCCTTTCCCGCCGACGTGGAAACAAACAAACAACATACACAACGCACCCAACAAATAAATAAACCCACACCCACACACATACACACACACACACACACACACATATACACACACACACACACACACACACACACACACACACACAGGAGAGGGAGAGCGATACGAGGAACATGTCTGCGTTCAAAGGCGGGCTATTTTTCTTCCTCTATGCTCAGAAGACGATGCAATCAAGAATTTATGCAGAGGTGGGATATTTCACCCTTACAGTGTCTTGTGGATTTATAAGATGAACTGCCACGTCGCGACACACACAGGCAAGATGTATAGCGTCATGGAACGATTTGTGGTGGTGTAGCGGAGGTAATGTGTATGTAATTCACTGTTTGATCTGCTGCAGTCTCTGACGAGACAGCCAGACGTTACCCTACGGAACGAGCTCAGAGCTCATTATTTCCGATCTTCGGATAGGCCTGAGACCAGGCACACACCACACACCGGGACAACAAGGTCACAACTCCTCGATTTACATCCCGTACCTACTCACTGCTAGGTGAACAGGGACTACACGTGAAAGGAGACACACCCAAATATCTCCACCCGGCCGGGGAATCGAACCCCGGTCCTCTGGCTTGTGAAGCCAACGCTCTAACCACTGAGCTACCGGGCTGTGTGTGTGTGTGTGTGTGTGTGTGTGTGTGTGTGTGTGTGTGTGTGTGTGTGTGTGTGTGTGTGTGTGCGTGATGTGATATGCGAGTGTTAAGTATTTATTGGTCGTGTGGGTGCGATTGATAAAAGTGTTTGGGTACAGGAAGTGGTGGTGTGATGCGACTTTTTGCTTTCTGAAATGGATTTTGTT
>NC_059259.1:3654741-3657241 GCF_017591435.1 Portunus trituberculatus
CCTGCTCCCAAGTCTCTTTCCCATTCCTCCCCTGCTTCGTCGTGTTATTTGTGGGCAGGTGGCTTGTGACTCGCTGATTACAGGTGGGAAATGGTGTGTGTGTGTGTGTGTGTGTGTGTGTGTGTGTGTGTGTGTGTGTGTGTGTGTGTGTGTGTGTGTGTGTGTGTGTGTGTGTGTGTGTGTGTGTGTGTGTGTGTGTGTGTGTGTGTGTGTGTGTGTGTGTGTGTGTGTGTGTGTGAAGTGATGTATATTTGTGTGTAAATTTATTCTTGTGTATATATTATTTGTTAATGTGAATGTGTGTAAGTGTTGGTGAATGTGTGTGTGTGTGTGTGTGTGTGTGTGTGTGTGTGTGTGTGTGTGTGTGTGTGTGTGTGTGTGTGTGTGTGTGTGTGTGTGTGTGTGTATGTACTAATGTTATAATTTATATATTTCCATAAATGTTCTCAGAATACTAATAATATTAATACTACTAATATGCATGTTTTGATGTGTGCATAAATATATACATCGATGGGAAAAAATACAAGCACACACACACACACACACACACACACACACACACACACACACACACACACACACACACACACACACAGATTAAATAAACCATTATCTTCAGAACTCTCATGACAAAGTTAATAAGAAAAGAAAGAAACAAAGACGATGAAAAAAGGAGAAAAAAAAAATATATATCACGGGTTCTCTCAAATGTCATGAAGCATTCAGAAGAGAATCGAACCGAACTGAACTGAAGTGAACGAAAGTCAAAAAGAACCGGATAGAAACAAACTGAAATTAAACGAACCGAAGCTGACCAGCACGAAGGTCACTTGTAAACGAAATAAAAACTATGTGGCTTTAAATGGTGACTTTTTCCGTATACCTCAAAAATATTCTTGTTTTGGATTTTTGTTTTGTTTTATTTTCTCGTATTTTGTGGTTTGACTGAAGGAATGGGTGTTTTTATGTGTGTTATTTGTAGCACTTGTAGTTGTAGTGATAGTGATTGTAGTTGTAGTTGTAGTTGTAGTGGTAAGGTAGATTATACTTATCTCAATACCGACTAACTTATCTACCCATACATTTTTCTGAGCTGGGCGCGTTACTGGATATCGATACCGCTCTTCCGGCCTTCCAAACATACATAGTCCGTACCTGGACTTCCGCGCCTAAAATTTTTTCCCTCGGTCCTGTACCGCACCTCTGCACCTCCGGTACCGTACCCAAAACTATTAAAGCGCACCTCAAAAATAAAAGATAATACAAAGCAATAATACATCAGAGCCCCATACATACATATATATATATATATATATATATATATATATATATATATATATATATATATATATATATATATATATATATATATATATATATATATATATATATATATATATATATATATATATATATATATGTATATACATATATAATATATGTGCCTGGTAGCACAGACGGCCCAAAACGGCCGAAGGTAATACTGCGGAATGCGGACTGTTCGTCGTCTTTACTTATTTACTATTTTTATCCTTGAAAATCTCAGGTGTGGAAGTACGTACTTAAAATTTCGCCTTTCCGTACCTGTTACTTCCGCACTTTTGAAAGCTTTTCTGCACATCGGACCTCCGCACCTCGCTTGTTGGTCCGTAGGTGCGTAGGAGCGGAGGTGCGGATCGAGACCCGGAAGTGCCCAGCTCTGATTTTTCAAGCATATCTACACAGTTACAGGCATGCACACGTACACAGAACATTGTTTAAATGCGAAACAACAATAATAGAAAAAAAATGTAACGAGCTCGAATATTTCACTGCATAAAAAGTACAAACTCTGACAATATTTTCCTTGAATGAAAAAAATAAATCTATTCATCACTGTCCATTTCTCTCACACCTGTAAATCTCAGACCTGTTATCTCTCACTTGTGTTAATTAACTGCTTTTACACTCCACTCTATCAACAGGAAACTGAACACCTGTTGCTCCTTAATTACCTCTGCCTTTCAGCTTACTACCTCTGTTTTGTTTTTATGAAAGGAGGCCACTGGCCAGGAACAACAAAAACGTGCCATAAAAACAAAGCCAGCAACAATGGCAGTCCACAAAGTCAAATTTTTCGGAAATTTGAGGGCATGTGTGTTAAAGCCTCCCCTGTGAGTAAGTCAAGCCAGAGAAAGAAGTAAGGGCAGTAACAAGCAGAGATATTTCCTGTTTATCTGTCTATTTACCTTTCATTATGTACTCTGATTTGAATTACCGGCACGTTTACCAACTTTTTAAACTCCTCGCTTTATTTCCTTCCTAACACCTGTTGCTGGTTCATTCATTTTCTGTTGATTCTTATTTCATTATTTGAAAAGTTTGTCTTTTATTTTCAATTAATATTTCATAACTGGTTAGGTTAAGTTAGCTTAGCTTAGGTTAGGTTAGCTTAGCTTAGGTTACGTTAGCTATCTAATCGCTTTGAACCTCCTATTTTAGTTTGACTATCTATACA
>NC_059259.1:3672241-3674741 GCF_017591435.1 Portunus trituberculatus
GGTTGACAGCTCTCTCTCCTTAGGGTAAGAGAATAAGACGACAAGAGCAGAGTTGTTTGTGTTTGTGTTTTGTGTGTTTGACTTTTTGTGCTGTGTCGTGTAGTGTGGTAAGATTATAACTGTTTTTTTAAGTATATGGAGCAAGAAAACCAGCTTCTGTCACCGTAGTGTTTAAATGTGAAGTAATACCATGTATTGTCATAGAATAAATAAATGAGTCTTAATTAGAATCTAAGAAAGTAGATTAATGGCGGATTACTGCAGACTGACAAGGATAAGAAAAAAAAACTAATAATAAAAACTAAGCTTCATAAATCTTGCAAGAAAAAAAAAAAAAAAAAAAAGATGACATTCAAAGTAATCAGTACGGTTGGTGCAAAAAGCCATCAGGTTTACTCATGGCTGTCCTTCCATAAAACATGCCTCCCTAGCTCCATCCCTCACCCTCATCCGTAAATCTAATCTCTTAAAAGCTTCCTATTGACTAACCATGTCATTAAAAAGTGTATTTCGTTTATCTACCATTCCATTTGAAAACCAACACCTTATCTCATTTCTTTATCTAATTCCATCAAAATTAAACTTATTTCTTGCTCTTCTCTGACTGATTTCCTTATGTCATCTTTGCCATGTCCACTGTACAACTTAAGGACCTTCAACAAAATCCACCTCTTATGTTTCTTTTTGAGGGTTGTGGAGGCGAAACACTGGGAATGTTAGATGCAGTCTGGAAAATGCTGTGAATCGAGAGTGTAGAATGCTGGAGTAAGGCACGATACAAAATTCTGCCGGAACTCGCGTTGAAAATTCTGCGGAAGTTTAAAAAAAGTGAAAGGAAGGAAGAAAAAAAGAAAAAAAATCAAGGATGGAATCTAAAAGTAAGGGAAAAATCTATAAAGTCGAGAAATTGTGAAAATCTGTTGGTATCATGAAAGGAATATTCCGACACAGTACAGAATAAACTAACAGACAAAGCCGGAGGAACACCAGCAAAAAGAAAAAGAAAAAAAAAAAGTATGAAAGTGTATATGAAAAAAGATAATCCTTGAAAAAAAAAAAAATAAAGTCAGGCCAGAAGACAAGAGATAACATAAAAAAAGCAACACTATAAAAAAAAGGTATAAAAAAAATACTAATAACTTATTTTTCATGCATCTTTAAATTCCACACTAACACCAAATCACCAAATCATACACCACAGAACACTACCATAACACCCTCCAAACATATCACCACCACACAACCACACCACCACACACCCACACCATCACCACCACCACTACCACCACCACCCCGACACCTCCAGCTGGTACAAACGTTTCTCTCATAAACGTTTCCCACAATCTGTTTCTCATTACTTTGGACACGAGAGAAGAAACACGAGTGAATTTGTTTCCGAGCCTTGCAGAACACCACACATGCAAAACAGGCCATTTCTTGCAGGACTCCCGATTATATACACAAAAATAGCACAGTGTTTAGAAATCTTCCCTTCAGATCCTCCTTTCCTTACGTATACAAAGGACTCAATTCTTTATCAGTAGCTATTGTGGTATTAAATCCTCTATGACGTAAGTGGTTTGATTTTTTTTTTACCGTCCCTTTCGTTTCAAATATAAAGAAGATTGGGTTGTTTATCTGCACGATTGCACGAATCTTATGTACTATTAAATCCTCTCTAACATACTCGTGTAATAAGAATAGCTTTAGGTGTACCATTATTTCCCTGCCTTCCTCGTCTCTGTAATGTTTTGTTTTCCCTTGCTTGTGGGTGATGTGGTGGTGGTGGTGGTGCTTGTATTAGTAGTACTGATTTGATAGTATATTCAGCTGTTTTGTCTGAGTTGTGGTAGTAGTAGGTAGTAGTAGTAGTAGTAGTAGTAGTGGTAGTAGTGGTGGTAGCAGGTGGTGGTGGTGGTAGTGAGCAGTGGTGGTGGCAGGTGGTGGTGGTGGTGGTGGTGGTGGTGGTGGTGGTGGCAGGTGGTGGTGGTGGTGGTGGTGGTGGTGGTGGTGGTGGTGGTGGTGGTGGTGGTGGTGGTGGTGGTGGCAGGTGGTGGTGGTGGTGGTGGTGGTGGTGGTGGTGGTGGTGGTGGTGGTGGTGGTGGTGGTGGTGGTGGTGGTGGTGGTGGTGGTGGTGGTGGTGGTGGTGGTGGTGGTGGTGGTGGTGGTGGTGGTGGTGGTGGTGGTGGTGGTGGTGGTGGTGGTGGTGCAGGTGGTGGTGGTGGTGGTGGTGGTGGTGGTGGTGGTGGTGGTGGTGGTGGTGGTGGTGTGGTGGTGGTGGTGGTGGTAGTAGTGTAGTGGTAGCAGTAATAATAGTAGTAATAGTTGTAGAAGAAGTAGTCACTGTCGTTGTCATTACTGCTGTTAATGGCCGGGGTGGTGGTGTTGGTGTAGTAGAGATTGCTGTTACAGTGCAAGTCGTAGAATAATAACTGATAAGTCGGCCATCTATTCATCTATCCACCTGTTCACCTATCCATCCACACAGCCATCCACCACC
>NC_059259.1:3679741-3687241 GCF_017591435.1 Portunus trituberculatus
CAGACTCACTAACAAACAAGAGAGAGAGAGAGAGAGAGAGAGAGAGAGAGAGAGAGAGAGAGAGAGAGAGAGAGAGAGAGAGAGAGAGAGAGAGAGAGAGAGAGAGAGAATCAGAATCAGAATCAGAATCATTTATTCCATAAAAATGGCTTTTCTGTACAGTTCTACATACGATATACATACGGTAACAGTTATACATATAAGATATATATATATATATATATATATATATATATATATATATATATATATATATATATATATATATATATATATATATATAAGCTGTTTAAGCTAAAAGTTTTCTAAACTACTTACAGAGGTGGCTTGAGTGTGACTACAGGGCTAGGGTTTTAATTAATATTTATATAATTATTTAGTAGAAAGCTTTTCAGTCTACTTCTGAACATAAGTATGGTGCTCGATTGCTTTATATTGTGTGGGAGAGCGTTCCATAGCCTGGGGCCGAGGACGAGGAGTGAGCGTGCCCCGCTGTGTGTGTTGGTGTGGGGGACATGCAGGTTGTCTTGTTGCCGTGTCGTGTACCTGCTCTGTGTCACCTCTGTCATGGTGGGCAAATGCAGAAACCACTCTGGAAAACTCTTGGTTTTTATCTTATATATAATTATAGCTATGTCATAGATTATTTTTTTGTCAATTTTCAGCCACTTTAATTGTGTTATAAAGGGGGTGGCGTGGTCACGCCTCTTTGCTCCTCCAATACATGTTTTCGCCGCAAAATTTTGTAGCCTTTGCATTCGTTTTATTAGTGTGTTGTTTGCAGTGCCATATATAGGGAGGCAGTAATTGATGGTGCTCAGAGCAAGTGATTCGATGGCTATTTTCCGTGTTATGTTGTCAAATTTATCTTTGACTCTGTTTAAGAAGAGTAGACTTCCCATCACTTTTTTGTGTGTTTCATGAATGTGTTTATCAAACGTCATGTGGGAGTCCATATAAACACCGAGATTCTTGATGTGTTTGCAAGGAGAGATGGTGGTGTTATCGAAGGTTAGTGTTGTGTTATCAGGAATTTGCCTAATGATTGCCCTGGTTCCGATGAAAATACATTGTGTTTTATTAGCATTTAGCAGGAGACCGTTTTTATTAAAGTAATCCCTGGTGTGAGAAAATGTTGTTTGTGCCGCTGAGATGAGGTCATGTAACGCGGTAACTCTACCCGTGTGCACGAACTGTGTGTCGTCAGCGTACTGAATGATCTCGCATCCATGTATCGTCTCAGCAAGGTCGTTAACAAAAATGGTGAAGAGAATTGGCCCCAAAATTGATCCCTGTGGAACTCCGTATTTTAATGGTGCAGTATTGGACATGGTATTATTAATTTCAACATTTTGACTTCTATCATGTAAGTAATCACGGAACCAGAAAGAGTCTATTTTTACCTTCCGCAGCTTGCCTATTAAAGTATCGTGGTGAACGCTGTCAAAAGCTTTTGACAAGTCACATAATGTTATTAGTGATATTTTCTTATCGTCGATATTTTCATATAGTTTATTAGTGAGGGTGGTAAGGGCGGTCTCTGTTGATAGTTTAGGTCTGAAGCCGTGCTGGGTGTTGGATAGAAGCTTCCCGGTTTCTAGGAAGGTAGTAATTTGTTGGGCCACGATTTTTCTAAAACAGAGAGAGAGAGAGAGAGAGAGAGAGAGAGAGAGAGAGAGAGAGAGAGAGAGAGAGAGAGAGAGAGAGAGAGAGAGAGAGAGAGAGAGAGAGAGAGAGAGAGAGAGAGAGAGAGAGAGAGAGAGAGAGAGAGAGAGAGAGAGAGAGAGAGAGAGAGAGAGAGAGAGAGAGAGAGAGAGAGAGAGAGAGAGAGAGAGAGAGAGAGAGAGAGAGAGAGAGAGAGAGAGAGAGAGAGAGAGAGAGAGAGAGAGAGAGAGAGAGAGAGAGAGAGAGAGAGAGAGAGAGAGAGAGAGAGAGAGAGAGAGAGAGAGAGAGAGAGAGAGAGACAACAGAGCCAATGAAAACAGCGAGCCAGTAATTTCGAACCGTAGTCAAATGTAAACAAGTGGCCGAGAATTATCATTGGCTCCATGCAATCCTACCGAGCTTGTGTTGTTTTATTGACAGACGCAAACAAAGCGACCTGTAATGATACGCCTCACTGCTACAACTACTACTACTACTACTACTACTACTACTACTACTACTACTACTACTACTACTACTACTTCTGCTGCGGCTGCTCCCGGCTCCCTTTCTGGTTGTTATTGTGTGGCGTGTAATAAAACCTGGCTCTCTGGAAATGAGCTAAAGTTATGTTGTTGTTTGTTATGGTTTGTGTATCATTGGTAATTATGGTACAGGTAACGGCTTGGAGGAGGAGGCGCAGGAAGAGGAACAGGAGGAGGACAAGGAGGAGTAGGAGGAGGAGGAGGAGGAGGAGGAGGAGGAGGAGGAGGAGGAGGAGGAGGAAAAAGAGAAGGAGGAGGAGAAGGAGGAGGAGGAGGAAGAGGAGAAGGAGGAGAAGGAGGAGGAGAAAGACAAGAAGAAAGACAATAAAGAAAAATATGAAGAAAACAACAAACCGGAGAAAGAGAAAAATCATAACACTAATAACGAAAATAGTAATGATAACAATAATAATAATAATAATAATAATAATAATAATAATAATAATAATAGTAATAACAACAACAACAATAAAATCCCCACCACCACCACCACCACCACCACCACTGACAGCAACAACAAAAACGACAACAACAACACAAAAGAACAACAAGAACAAAATACACTCCCAACAGAAGAAGAGAGAAAGGAAACTGAGAGAAGAAAAGAAACGAACAACAAATTCAAGAAAAAAAAAAAAAAAAAACGAAAAAGAACAAAATAAAAAAAAATAGAATGAAACACACACACACACACACACACACACACACACACACACACACAATACGCACAACATAAAAACTAAATACTATAAAAATCAAAGTAAGAAGCAAGTAATAATCAAAACCGCCGTGGTACAGTGGAACCATGCGTGCTTTGGGGTCCGAGAGGTCTGCAAGCGCACGGGTTCGAATCCTGTCCACGGTCAGAGTGTAGGTTGGGCTTCCTCACTCTGGGCAACGGCTTCCTAGCGGGTGGGCTTCGAGATAGGAGGTACCACAAAAAAGTACCCTTTAGCCCAGAAATTCCCGTGAAAAGCCCACATGGTATAAAATAAAAAGGTAAGAAGCAGGTAATGATTAAAGACACATCTGCGCCACACCAGCAGGGTAAAGTGAAAATATCAATTAAATCTGCTCCGCTGGTGATAAATCCGAGTATGAACTAATAAAGAGGATTACGAGAGGATTACTGGGCTCTATGATTTAGTTAAGAAGAGAGAGAGAGAGAGAGAGAGAGAGAGAGAGAGAGAGAGAGAGAGAGAGAGAGAGAGAGAGAGAGAATTAATACAAAAGGGGCGCCCAAAAATACAAATATAAAAACTGCATGTCAACTAATCTCATATATTTCTATGACTTACTATTAAATACATATGCAGAAAAAACACATTAATAAAGATACAAATGAAAAAAAATGAATAAATGATATGCATGAAATAAATAGAACAGTTAATGGATAGAGATAAGCAATGGTTAGGATAAAAATGTGAACAAATAAAAAAAAAAATCACAAAATATTTAAAAAGCCAAAAGAATAAAAGAACACGATGAATTACTAAAAACAACATCCCTAAACACCTTGAAACATCCCAAAACACACCAAATGCTTTGAACACACCAAAACACTCTAAAACACCCCAAAACACACCAAAACACCTCAAAATACACCCCAACATCCCAAACACACCAAATGCCCCACACCCTAAACACCTCAAAACACCCTAAAACACCCCAAAACACCTCAAAAGAGACACACAAAGTACACTTAAAACATCCTAAAACACACACCTCAAAACACAAACACCCCAAACACCTCAAAAGACACCAAAACACTTCAAAGTACCCCTAAACACCTTAAAACATCCCAAAACACACCAAAATGTCCCAGAACACCCCTAAACACCTCAAAACACCCTAAAACACCCCAAAACACACCAAAACACCTCAAAACACACCAAAACACTTCAAAATCCCCCAAAACACCTCAAAACACCCTAAAACACATGAAAATGCCCCAGAACACTCCTAAACACCCCAAAATACCCTAAAACGCCCTAAAACACACCAAAACAACTCAAAACACACCAAAACACTTCAAAATACCCCAAAACACACTAAGACACCGCAAAACACACCAAAACACTTCAAAACATCCCACAACACACTAAAACACCTCAAAATACCCCAAAACACCCCAAAACACATTAAAACACTTCCAAACACCCCAAAATACTCCATGGGGCCGCCGTGGTACAGTGGATCCGTGCGTGCTTTGGGATCCGAGGGGTCTCCAAGCGCACGGGTTCGAATCCTGTCTACGGTCTGAGTGTAGGTTGGGCTTCCTCACTTGGGGCAACGGTTTCCTAGCGGGTGGGCTTTGAAATAGGAGGTACCCTTAATAAGTATCCCCTTTAGTCCATAAATTCCCGTGAAAAGCCCACATGGTATAAAAAAAAAACACCCTTCAAGACTTCAAAACACCCCAAAACACCTCAAACTATCCATAAACACCTCAAAAAACATAAAAAACTCAAAATACCTTAAAAAACTCCAAAACACACAAAACACCTAAAAACACTTCAAAACACCCAAAAAGACGTCAAAACAGTCCTAAACACCTCAAAACACTTAAAAACATCCCAAAACATCTGAAAATACCATCAAAACATTCTGAAAACTCCCCAAAACACAGCAAAATGCCCCAAAACATCCCAAAACACACCAAAAACAACTCAAAACATCCCGAAAACACACCAAAACACCTCAAATCATCAAAAAATACACCAAAAGATCTCAGAACACCCCAAAACACACCAAAACACTCCAAAATGCCAAAACACCTCAAAATACACAAAAACACCTCAAAACACACTAAAACACCTCAAAACACCTCAAATCACCCCAAAACATCTTAAAACACACCAAAAGGAGCCGCCGTGGTACAGTGGAACCATGCGTCTGAGGGGTCTCCAAGCGCACGGGTTCGAATCCTGTCCACGGTCCGAGTGTAGGTTGGGCTTCCTCATTCGGGGCAACGGTTTCCTAGCTTTGAGATAGGAGGTACCCCAAAAAGTATCCCCTTTACCCCATAAATTCCCGTGAAAAGCCCACATGGTATAAAAAAAAAATACACCAAAACACCTCAAAACACATCAACAATTCTCAAAACACCACCAAAACACCTGAAAACACTCCAAAACACTCCTAAACACCTCAAAACACCCCTAAAATACATCAAAGCACCCAAAAACACCTCAAAACATCCTCAAAATACCTCAAACACTCTCAAAACACCTCAAAACACCCCAAAATAATAATAAGAAGAAAATCATCATCACCATTAACAAGAACAAAAACAAGAAAAAAGAAGCACTACCACCACCATCACCACCATTACTCCCTCTACCCTCAACCCACACACACACACACACACACACACACACACACACACACGCAACCAATACTAACAACCACCATTCTCACTTCTCCATACCACTGACTAGCCCCCGTTTCTCTCTCTCTCTCTCTCTCTCTCTCTCTCCTTCCAGCATGAGATTTCTTTAGCGATTACTTGGCAATAATCAATAGCACACACACACTCACTCACACACACACACACACACACACACACACACACACACACACACACACACACACACACACACACACCCTTCCTCTCGCCTTGATCTCTGCAGGTAAAAGAGACAAAGGTTCGATACCAATTCAATACGTGGCGGAAGAGATAAGCTAGAGGAGGAATAAGGAAAGAGATGGGGGGGGGGTGAGATAAGGAAGAGGAAAGGAGGAGAAACTGGAAATGAAAGGAGGAGGAGGAGGAGGAGGAGGAGGAAAAATGAGATAAAGACAGATAAAGGAAGGAAGGAAAGGGAGATAAGTTAAAGGTGCAGTAAGGAAGAGAAAAGGAAGATAAGATAGGGAGAGAAAAGAGATAACTTGTACATGGAAAGGAAGAAAAGAGAGACAGATAAAAAACACAATAAGAGATAAAGAATAAGAAGAAAGGGAAGTAGAAACGGAGAGAAAATGAAGGTAAAAAAAGAGGAAATGAAAAACAAAGATACTTGCAATAAAGTGAGGAAAAGGATAAAATAGGACAACCATGGAGAGAGAGAGAGAGAGAGAGAGAGAGAGAGAGAGAGAGAGAGAGAGAGAGAGAGAGAGAGAGAGAGAGAATCACTATACTACCCCAAAGACTCCCTAACGTTCGATAAGCAATCCTCCTTCTCGACCTCCTCCTCCTCCTCCTCCTCCTCCTCCTCCTCCTCTTTGTTCAAAACCACCACTTCCTCTTCCTCCTCCTTTCCTCTTCCTCTTCCTCCTACAACAGATCTTATGGTATTTGTTCCTCCCGTACACTCCTCCTCCCCATCCTCTAATTTTCACTCAAGGCGAACGCAGAAGAAGAAGAAGAAGAAGAAGAAGAAGAAGAAGAAGAAGAAGAAAAGACTACTACTACTACTACTACTACTACTACTAATAATAATAATAAGAAACGACGATGACGATGATGAAGAAAAAGGAAAAAACAAAGATAACGAAGACGATGCAATAAAATGAAAAAAAAGAGAGAGAGAGAGAGAGAGAGAGAGAGAGAGAGAGAGAGAGAGAGAGAGAGAGAGAGAGAGTGTGTGTGTGTGTGTGTGTGTGTGTGTGTGTGTGTGTGTGTGTGTGTGTGTGTGTGTGTTACATTTATGCTTGCGTGTGTGCGTGACTGCTGTGTTAAGGAAACTTTACGACTACTGATCTGAGAGAGAGAGAGAGAGAGAGAGAGAGAGAGAGAGAGAGAGAGAGAGAGAGAGAGAGAGAGAGAATAGTGGCTAGAAGAAAAGTGAATGAAGGAGGGGAAACGGAAAGGAAGAAGAAAACGAGGAAAGAGAAAAGAAAGAAGAAAACGTAAGAGTTAGAAGAGGAAGATGAAGATGGGTAATAAAAGACTAAAGAGAGACGAGAGGCAGTAAAACGAAGGCAGAGAGAGAGAGAGAGAGAGAGAGAGAGAGAGAGAGAGAGAGAGAGAGAGAGAGAGAGAGAGAGAGAGAGAGAGAGAGAGAGACACGAAGAGTAGCGTGATAGAACGTGAAAAATGCAATTGCCAGCAAGAACAATGGTGCTAACACGACACGACACCTCACGAGCCAGCACACAGTTCAATTCACCTGTCCACTCCCACCTTACCTAACCTAACCTAACCTAATCTAACCTTACCTAACCTAACCTAACCTAACCTAACCACTCCCACCTTACCTAATCTAACCTAACCTAACCTAATCTAACCACTCCCACCTTACCTAACCTAATTTGCTTTACTGCTTTCTTCTCCTATCACTTTAATTGTTTTAGGTCAAGTCACCTTATG
>NC_059259.1:3692241-3712241 GCF_017591435.1 Portunus trituberculatus
TGAATAATACAGTGCCAAGCCACACCAAGTCCCGACAGAGCGTAAGTCAACGCCTGAAATTCACACACACACACACACACACACACACACACACACACACATTTTTCTTATTAATTTTTTTTCTTTTCTAATTTTGTCTACTTGTTTTTTTTTTTTATCTTTCTTATTTTTAGAAAACTGGAGTAACTGATACATACATACCTACATACAAACAGACAGACAGACATATAGACAGACACACACACTGACGCGGATCTATACTACTAAGTTAAAATATGAAGCGACAAATTATTCACGCCACATTCCAAAACACACACAAAAATGCAAATTTATGGTTCTACTGAAAAAAAAGTAAAAAAAGAAACGTATATGCGTTATGAACACACACACGCACACACACACACACACACACACACACACACACACACACACACACACACACACACACACAAAAATCACTTCCCCATCCACAAAACAAAAACAAAAAAAAGTAAAGAAACAAAGTATATATAAAAGACATCAAACAATCGAACACAGTTTTCAAGGATACAAAATTAACAGCACAGGTAAAACACAAACGACAGGTAAATCACACTTCCCATTTTCTCCTCGTTTCACTATTGATGCCTAGTTTCATTGGGCACTCAATTATCCACGAGTCTAAAGGGAATATAGCATCCGTCCAAGTGTAGGTGTGAATTAATGCACAGGTGTTGTATAAGAAAAGGTGTTGATATTTACCTGTCTGGGAAGGCGAGATGAAAGAGCGTGAGGTGGTGAAGGATAAAGAAAGGAGAAGGAAAGAAAATAGATGACGTATAGGAATGTATAAAGATAGTTCAATAATGATGGGAAGGGAATCAAGAGATGAGATGAATGGTAAAGTGAAGGGAGGGAGGGAAACATAAGGGGAGAAGATGGGACGAAGAGAGTGAGAGAGATGAAGTGAATGAAAGAGGTAAAGGAGAGAAATAAAAATGGGGATGGGGAAGAGAAACAGTAGGACAAAAAAGACATGAAGAAAAAAAAAATGTTTAAAGAAAGGAACATGAGGAAGAGAAGAATAGATGGAAGAAGAAATAAAGTAAGAGAAATGAGAAAAAGAAAAAAAAATACGAATAGATGGAAAGGAAAAGATGAAACGGTGAAAGTTTGTGAAAAGGTAAGCAAATGAAAACAAGATAAAAGAAAATGGAGAAACGATTAATACATTCTGGGAAAGAAGAAAGGAAGATGAATACAGTGAAAGAGAAGGTAAGATGAAGAGAGAAAGAGAAAAAAAAAACTGCATTAGGGAGAGAAGGAAGAGTAGGAGGAGAAAGAGGAAGAGGAAGAGGAGGAGGAGGAGGAGGAGGAGGAGGAATAGCAGCAGGGGGTAAAAGTAAAGGTAGGAGAAATGAAGCAGGAATGAAGGATGAGGAAGTAAAAGAGAGTATGAAGGAGGCAGGTAGAGAGGGAGGGAGTGAGGCAGGTAAAGCTGAGGAAGCGAGGGAGGTAAAAAGAGGTGCGTGATGTGAGGAAAATGAGGTAAGGTAGGAAAGTTGTAGGAGGGATCGACAGGAAGGAGGGAGAAGAGATGAGGGGAAGGAAAAAATGAGAAAGGAAGATGAGAGAAGGATGGAAGGAGGAGATAAGGAAATGAAGGAAGGAAAAAAAAAAAGAAAAGTTGAGAATGGGAAGGAAGAAAGAAAGAAAGGAAGATGGAAAAGAAAAGACGAAAATACTCAATCTAAAGAAAGAAAGGAGAGGAGGAAGCAAAGTAAAGGAGGGAGGAGAAAGGAACAAAGTGAAAGATAGAAAAGAAAAGTACATAAAATAAGAGAGAGAGAGAGAGAGAGAGAGAGAGAGAGAGAGAGAGAGAGAGAGAGAGAGAGAGAGAGAGAGAGAGAGAGAGAGAGAGAGAGAGAGAGAGAGAGAGAGAGAGAGAGAGAGAGAGAGAGAGAGAGAGAGAGAGAGAGAGAGAGAGAGAGAGAGAGAGAGAGAGAAGAGGAAAGGAGAGAAGGACTTGAAGTGAAGGAGAGGTTAGGAAGGAAAATGAGGAATTAAAGGAGGAAAGTTGAGAGAAAGGAGACAATAAGATAAAGGAGGAAGGAGGGAAGGAAAGAAGGATGGAAGGAAATAAAGGATGGAAAAGAAGAAAACTACAGGAAAGAAAGAATGAAGGTGCATGAAGAATAAGATAAAGAAAGAAAGGAAGGAAGGAAGGAAGGAAGGAAGGTCAGGGAGGAGAAAAGAAATCAGGAAATGAAGAGAGAGAAAGAAACAGGAAAGGAAATGAAAAGGAAGTAGCCAGTAAGAGAGAGAACAAGCCATAACAGTAGACATTAAAATAACAGGTAGCGTTTCGCCTGTTACCTTCCAACGAGGTCACCTGCTTAAGATGACGACTCTGTTTTGCACACCTGCCCTCGACATGAACACTGCAGAGGGAGGAGTAAAACCCAATCTTCTCCCGCCCACACATCCCTCCCAATCCCTTCCCAGTCTCCTCCCGCCCACCCATCCCTCCCAATCTCCTCCCGCCCACCCATCCCTCCCAATCTTCTCCCAATCCTCTCCCGCCCACCCATCTTTCCCAATCCCCTCCAGCCCACCCTTCCCAATCCCCTCCTGCCCATTTATCCTACCCACCCTCCTGCCCATTCATCCCCCCCTCCTGCCCACCCTCCTCTCCCCTGCAACAAAGGAAGGGACAGAAGGAAGTTTTATACAACGAATGGAGGAAATTTTTATCAATTTACTCATTGTTTTGTGAAGGAGAGAGTTGTTTGACACTCTTTGTTTTACTTTTGTGTTATTCTTTTTTTTAGAATAAGAAATCTGTTTTTTTTTTCACATAAAATAGAAAAAAGTAAGGCAAAGACACACACACACACACACACACACACACACACACACACACACGTTTGGAGTGACTATGAAGCAGTAGTAGTAGTAGTAGTACATGTTGAAGTAGTAGTAGTAGTAGTAGTAGCAGTGGTGGTGGTGGTGGTGGTGGCAATAATCAGCAGTATCAGCAGCAGCAGTGCAGTGGCAGTGGTGCAGTGGCAGTGGTGGTGGTGGTGGTGGTGGTGGTGGTGGTGGTGGTGGTGGTGGTGGTGGTGGTGGTGGTGGTGGTAGTGGTGGTGGTAGTAACAGTGGTGGTGGTGGTAGTAACAGTGGTGGTGTAGCAGTGGTGGTGGTGCAGTGGTGTGGTGGTGGTGGTGGTGGTGGTGGTGGTGGTGGTGGTGGTGGTGGTGGTAGTGGTGGTGGTGGTGGTGGTGGTAGTGGTGGTGTAGTAGTGGTGGTGGTAGTAGTAGTAGTAGTAGTAGTGGTAGTAGTAGTAGTAGTAGTAGTAGTAGTAGTAGTAGTAGTAGTAGTAGTAGTAGTAGTAGTAGTAGGGCCTTATCCGTCCTGTTTGGAGTAGTCTTCCCATGTTGGGGTGGGGGTTCCACTCATAGTTTTATTAGATAGAGTGGAATAAAAAATGTTGCGTCTCATCAACTCTCCTTCTCTGACCGACTGTCTTCAGCCTCTTTCTCACCACCGAAATGTTGCATCTCTTTCTATCTTTTATCGCTATTTTCGTGCGAACTGTTTTATTGATCTTGCTAACTGCATGCCTCCCCTCCTCCTGCGGCCTCGCTGCACAAGGCTTTCTTCTTCCTCTCATTCCTATTCTGTCCAACTCTCTAAAGCAAGAGTTAACCAGTACTCTCAATCATTCATCCCTTTCACTGGTAAACTCTGGAATTCCCTGCCTGCTTCTGTATTTCCTTCTTCCTACGACTTGACTTCTTTTACGAGGAAGGTTTCAAGACATTTGTTTCTGTCTCTTTCGGCTAATTCTATATCATTCTGTAAGGGAACTGGTATTTTAAGTGGGCCTTTTTTTTTTTTTATCTTTTTGTTGCCTTTGGCTGGGTTTTACCTCTTGTATAAAAATAACAATAAAAGTTGTAGTAGTTGTAAACTTAATAATAAAAGTAATAATAATAATAATAATAATAATAATAATAATAATAATAATAATAATAAAAAAAAATAATAATGATAATAATAATAATAATAATAATAATAATAATAATAATAATAACAACAAAAAATAATAATAATAATGATAATAATAATATTAATAATGATAGTAATAATAACAATAATAACAATAATGATAATGATAATGATGATAATAATAATAACAATAATAATAATAATAATAATAATAATAATAATAATAATAATAATAATAATAGTTAATAACAAAACTAAAAACATAATTAGGAAAAGAAAAAAAGTCACACTAAATCGAGAATGAATATAAATGAATAAAGACAACCAAGCAAAACACAAGTTAAAAAGAGAGAAAAAAAACAATAAAAGTTCCACAATGAAAGTTGACTAGTGAGAGAAGTGCAAGTGGTGTGTGTATGGTGAATGCGAGTAACAATTGCAAGGATGATTTAAAAGAAAAATGTAAATAGTTGTAACTATCTAGAAACTGAAAATATTTGAGAATTTCCAGTACCTTTCAAATGCCAAATCCATGTAACATCTCGGTCACGACATAATGGTAGATGGATAAAGAAAGATGGATAATAAAAAGTGGACATTAAAAGTAGATAACGAAAGGTAGGTATTGAAAGGTAGATATAGAAAGGTAGATAGATAATGAACACCACCACAGTCACTACAAACCTGATGACTGGTGCTGCCAACCGCTCGTGTCTAGGTGCGAGATATTTACTCAATTAGTCAAACAGGTGAGGGGAAGTGGCGCGGCTCTGACGTTTGGTACAACTCACTTCATTCCGCTGACTAAATATACCAGGCGCTTCTGCCATTTTTGTTCGTGTTTCAGTTCGATTATGTTGTGTTTTGCTAGGGTCAAGTTAGGTTAGGTTAGACTGAAGTGGTTAGGTTAGCCTTGGTTTTGTTTGGATTGATTTGGTGAAGTTAATTTGATTTAATTAGGTTATGTTGCGCTAGAATTGGGTTATTTATTCATTTATTCATTTATTCATTTTTTGGTTTTGCTAAGGTTAGGTAAGATTAGATTTTGGTTAGTTTACGTTGGTCAAGTCATCCTTTGTGTTGTGTTTTTAACCCTTTCCAGTTTAGCTAATCATCCTCATCAAGATCAAGGGTCATTGAAATTACGGCAACTCACCACACAAAGGTTAAGTCACGAAATTTCGCACGATTCAAATTGATGGAGATTGTGGACCCTCGGGACCCTCGGGACATCAAAACAAACCGGATTGATCCATTGAGTCCTTGATGTGTCCCCGTACCCTTGACTGCAGGACTGTTTATCATGTTATATATTTGGAATAAATGTTTTCTGGCTTTCTTCATTTGTCAATAAAAAATGGAGCTTTGGAAATACAAAGAATAAATGAATGAATAAATGAATGAAAAAAGAAAAAATCTGAACGACTGCAGGCCGTATAAAAATCTAACAATAGTTTTTGTCAAAGAAACTCAACGTACATGGATGAGGACTTATCGAAGATCTGTTTACATTTATGTCATTTGGTTTAAGTGGCGCTCCCAGCCGTGACGTACAGACAGACTTGTTGGCCCATTAATACTTATAGTTTTACATGAAGATTTTCTCTGTGATATAAGACGTTTTTGTATAAAAAAATGTGGAAAGTAAAATATGAAACACACACACACACACACACACACACACACACACACACACACACATAACAACCACATTAACAACAAAATCAAAAGTGAATCACCATCGAAAAGATATAACAAATATTTTCCTCCGTAAACCTTCTCGTGAGTGAACTGGAGTCATATCAAGAAAAATGAAAAAAAAAAAGATGTGTATCAGACTGAGAGTTCAGAACTAAATTGGCCTCTACTTTGCAAACCAGCGACTTTCTTTACCACCCCAATGTTTCTTTGTGGACGTTCTTCACGCCTGTAGCAGATGGGACAGGAACTGAAGAATGAATAGGCAAAGGAATGAACAGAAAAATAGTTGGTAAATACATAAACATGACATAATTAGAAGCCTTTTATCCCCAACATCGTCCCTTACTGAACCTTCTTCACGCTTGCAACAAAATAGATAGAAAGGCAAGAATTAATGCACAAAGACAAAAATGGTATGGACACAAATAGTTGTTGCATAGATATAACCTGCTTAGAGCCTTTTTCTTCCATTACTGAACCTCCTTTACACTTGTTGCAGACTTGACAGGAAATGAGTAACATAACAGACAGGAATAGAAAAAAATAATGCACAAGGATAAGAGTGGAAAGAACAAACAATAGTACAAAAAACATAACCTCTTTTGTGAATTTTCATCCCAGCATTCTCTCAAACTGAACCTCTCTCACGCGTTGGTCACACTAGACAAGGGCAGGACGAGTGAAGACAAGAACAAGTGAACAGGAAAAGTAAATACACAAACGTGACCTGATTAGTTTCTTTTCTGTGTCGTGTCTTTAGTGAGCCTCCACGCATACCAAACACTACACAGGGACGGGAAGCGAAGACATGAACACACGCAAGGGTGGAATGAACAGATAAAAATAGACGTGACGATTATTGCAGTGAATTTCTTCCCCCAATATCTTCCCTTGCCGAAACTCATTCACTCGTAAAATTCACTGGACAGGGACAAGAATATTGAAGACAGTAATACACGCAGGAGTGAAATGGAAAGGAAAAGGGAAGGTCAAGTGAGAAAACAAAGGTAAAATGGACAAAACAGTGAATAAGAGATACGTGAGTGAAACTGGTGGGGAGAGGACAGATTAAGTAAGGAATCAGACGTAAAATTAAATAAAAAAAAAGATTAAGATACCCATGAGTAAAAAAAAAAAATACAGTCTAAACAAGAAAACAGACGAGAAATGGACATAAAATAGAGAGTAAGCTATGTAAAAGTTAAATGGACACATAATAGACACGTTAAGTAAAGAAATGTACATGAGATTGACAACTAAAACAGAGAGGGAAAGACATGCACATGTGAAACGGACTGAAGCAAAGGCAGATTAAATAAGAAATTAGACATCAAGTAGATAGAAAAAAAAGATAAAGGACGCTGGAGTTAAGTGAACAGAGAAAGGACGGATTGAGTAAGAAAATAAAAGTGAAATGAGCAGGAAAAAAGAGTAAGACATGCAAGAATAAAGTGGACAGAAACAGACTAGTTAAAAAAACACGTAAAATTAACAAAAAGATTGGTTAAGACACACTCGGGTGAGACAAACAGAAAATAAAGGCAAGCAGAAAAAAAAGCCAAGTTAAGTAAGAAAACAGACGTAAAATGAGCAGAGAAAATCTGTTAGACACGGAGGAGTTAAGTGGACAGAGAGAAAAAGAAAAAAAAAAACCTTCGGAAGCTGCCAGACGTGACCTTATTAGCACTCTTTACACCACTTACACTAAAACCTTCCCTCACTCTCTCTCTTCACCAGACAATGGCGTGTACCCTGAATCACTTCTGTTAGCACCTCTACCACTTTCAAGAGGCTCTAGTTCAAGTGACACGGGTTTTCAGGTTTTTACAGTTCTTATGGCATATTAGCAGTTTTTTCTACATTATCATCTGGAGAAACACTATAAAACTGGCTAATCATTTCTGTACTCTTTGAAAACAGTAATAGTGAGAGAGCAAAGCTATTTGCTGTGAGGTTTTTACGTTTCTAGTGACAGTTTAACATATTTTCTACATTATTAACAGAAGGAACTCTCTAAAAAAAATGGATAATTATTTCTGTGATCTTGGAAAATTGTCATGGAGAGAGAAATCAAAAGCGCTTTTAAGAGTGATTTTATGGTTCTTGTGAATGTGTTACGTAAAGTGAACAAATGCATTTTTTTCTTTACTTTGAACGACTCCTCTGTAATGGAAGTAATTGACGAGTCTAATCAGCGGAATTTACTGTCATTCTCTCTCATTTTTACATTATTAACTGAATGAACTCTCTAAAAAGAATAGGTAATTTTTTCTGTGATCTTGAAAAATAATCGTGGAGAGATAAATCAAAAGCGCTTTTAAGAGTGGTGTTACAGTTCTAGTAACAGATTTGTAAATATTCTACATTATCAACATGCGAAACACTTCAAAGGAAAAAGAGACCGGGCAATTATCTCTATGACTACTTGGAAAACAATCGTGGTGAGAGATGAAAGCGTTTTGAAGAGTGCTTTTACGGTTCTAGTGACAAATTTGCATTTTCTACACTCTCAAAGGAAAAACACTCGTAAGAACCTGGCTAATAATCTCAGTGGTCCGGGAAAATAGTCATGGAGGGAGAAAAGCGTTGGTGAATAAGGGCCAATACCTCACCGGTAGTAGATATATTTACAGCTGCAATTTCCAGGGAACGTAAATCTATATTTGTCAACGTGGAAAGGCACTCTATTTATCGCACCAATGAACCCTCTTATCACTGCGCTGCCTGAGTCTTCTGCTGTGTGTGTGTGTGTGTGTGTGTGTGTGTGTGTGTGTGTGTGTGTGTGTGTGTGTGTGTGCGAGCGCTCTAACCTTCAGCTCCCCTTTTACTGCGCCGTTGACTTACATTGTGAAGCGAGACAACAAGTATTGAAGTCATGCAGTGTTAGAGATCCAGTGAGGCCAAGCCATTCTAAGTAACAATAGGAGGGCTGGAGATGGTGGTGGTGGTGGTGGTGGTGGTGGTAGAATAGAATGAATAAGATGAGGGAAAGGAGGACGATACGAATGCAAAGGAATACAAAGGAAGAGAAGGAAGATAAGAAGAAAGAGGAGGAACAGGAGGAGAGAATGATTCATAAAAGGATGAGAAACAAGAAGATGAGGAAGAGAAGGAATAGGAAGAAGAGGAAGAGAAGGAGGAAGAAGGGAGGGAATGGAGAAAGACATAAGAGAGAAGAGGAAACTCGAGAAGGAGGAGAAGGAGAAGGAGGGAGGAGGAGGAGGAGGAGGAGGAGGAGGAGGAGGAGGAATAATTACATAGCATAACAAACAACAATAGAGCTTCAGATGCTTCCAAGGCTGTTTGATTACACTACACGATACGCGAGCTGAGATAAGAGCAGGAAGAGGAAGAGAAGGAGGAGGAAGAGGAAGATGAGACGAGTAAGAAGTGGATGAGGAGGAGGAGGAGGAGGAGGAAGAAACAAAGACTTGAGAAAAAAAGAAAAATAGCATGAAAAGGAACCAGAACTACAAAAACAATGATAACAATAAGAGAAACAGCAGCAGCAGCAACAACAACAAACAACAACAACAACAAGAGTAAGAAGATAAAAAAAAAAAAAGAACAGGAGGAGAATAAACAACCCAAAAATTAGTAGCAGAAACACGAAGAAAGAAGGATGACACTGAAAGCAAGAAAACCAGGAGGAGGAGGAGGAGGAGGAGGAGGAGGAGGAGGAGAGGACGTGAGTTATGAGGCA
Source organism: Portunus trituberculatus (assembly GCF_017591435.1). Classification (NCBI taxonomy): domain Eukaryota; kingdom Metazoa; phylum Arthropoda; class Malacostraca; order Decapoda; family Portunidae; genus Portunus; species Portunus trituberculatus. The sequence goes on from NC_059259.1 coordinate 3,701,636, forward strand.
GGCGGACGCTCTCTCAAACCAGCCTCACCCCTGCCTCACATCACGGCCGCGCCCACTCCAGGCAAAGGCAAAGCATAAAAAAGGAGAGGAATTGAGAATGTACCCCGGCATGAGAGAGAGAGAGAGAGAGAGAGAGAGAGAGAGAGAGAGAGAGAGACAGAGAGAGAAATATGAGGGAAAATAGAAGAAAGAAGAAATATGCTGAAATTGAATAAAAAGTAGATAAATTGATAAACAGAGAAAATATATGAAGAAAACAAGAGAATAAACGAGGATGGAGGGTATAGGGAAGGAAATATCGGGAAAAATAGGAAAAAAGAGAAAAAGTATTAAAACGAGATAAATTATAAAATAAATGGCAAAGGTGAAAAAATAACAGAGGTACAGAAAAGGAAAAGGAGGAAAAACAGGGATGCAGACAAAAGGTTGGAAAAATTGCAAATGAATAAAAAGAAAGGATAACAAAAATGTGCAGAGAATAACAGGACAAGATAGATAAAACTAGGGAGACGAAAAGATAAACTGAGACAGAAACAAATGATAGATAAAAAAAATCAAAGATGCAGATGAAGGGAGGGGAAATATGAGGGAGAGTAAGAGGAAGAAAGAAAAGAGTGTGAAAGAAAAAAAGTCATATAAAACACATGCACAGATAAATTCAGATAGACAAAAAGAGGAAAACACTAAAGAAAACGAGAACACGGGCGATGGGACACATATATGAAGACAAAACAATGAAAAGTTAGAAAAAAATACGAAAAAAAGAAAACAAAATATTTACTTCATAAAAAACAACAAATTACAATCGCCCATTAATAAAAACACAACACACATTGAAAAATAGGAAGAAACAATATAGGTTATAGATGTCGCCGTGGTACAGAGGAACTATGCGTGCTTTGTGGTCCGAGGGTCTCCAAGCGCACGAGTTCAAATCCTGACCACAGTCCGAGTAGAGGTTGGGCTTCCTCACTCGGGGGCAGCGGTTTGTTAGCAGGCGGGCTTTGAGATAGGAGGTACCACAAAAAGTATCCCCTTTAGCCCATAAATTCCCGTGAAAAGCCCACATGGTATAAATAAAAAAAATAAAACATTATATACACTCAAACATGAAAAAAAACCACCAACAATGTAAAACCAAAAGGGGAAAAAAAAAAACTAAAACTCAGAACAGGAAAATATAAGTGAACGAAGAAAAATAAAAATTCCATAAACATTTAGCAACAAGACTAAAAGGATTTAACTCAATTCTAAATATTTTCAAGGGGAAAGAAGACGAAGGAGAGGTAGGAGAACATGGTGGAGGAAGAAGAAGAAGAGGAGGAGGAGGAGGAGGAGGACGAGGAGTAAGAGGAGGAGGAGGAGGAGGAGGAGGAGGAGGAGGAGGAGGAGGAGGAGGAGGAGGAAGAGTCTCAAGAGGATTAGAGGACACGAGAAGGTCTGCAGTTGAAGAATCCAATTCCTTCCAATCCAGAATAGGTGGATTGGAATTAGCTGGATCTTCGAAAGGCGATCCACAAAGAAACACAGTGATGGAGAAGGCAATACCACGCTAAATGAGAGAGAGAGAGAGAGAGAGAGAGAGAGAGAGAGAGAGAGAGAGAGAGAGAGAGAGAGAGAGAGAGAGAGAGAGAGAGAGAGAGAGAGAGAGAGAGAGACTAAGACAAGAGAATACATACGAAGGAGAGAAATATATGGGAAATAAAAATAAAAGAAATAAATATGCAAAAATAATAATAAAAAGTACATAGACGAATAAACAAGACCAACAGAGAAGAGAAAAAGAAAAAAAAGCCAAATTATAAACGTAAGGGAAAAAAAATAACAAAAATAATAGAAAAAAAAAAGAGACAAAAATTAAGACAAACAGAAAGGCAAACAGACAGAGAGAGAGAGAGAGAGAGAGAGAGAGAGAGAGAGAGAGAGAGAGAGAGAGAGAGAGAGAGAGAGAGAGAGAGAGAGAGAGAGAGAGAGAGAGAGAGAGAGAGAGAGAGAGAGAGAGAGAGAGAGAAATGCGCAAAGGTAAGATAATGGGATGATAAAAAAAAAAGATAAATTAAATACTGATAAAAATGATAGAAACAAATCATAAGAGGAAAAGAGGAATATGAAAACCACCAGGAATAAAAAAAAAAAGAACAACTAAAGACCAAGGAAAAGGGAGAAGGGAAAAACAACATCCACATAAAAAGAAAGCGACAATAAAAGACGAGAAAAGAAAAACGAGGATTAAAAAAAAAGAAGAAAAAAAAAAACAGGAATGAAAAAGAGAAAATAAAATCCAGCAGTAACAGTGACACAGAAAATACATTAAAAAATATGAAAAAGAGAGAGAGAGAGAGAGAGAGAGAGAGAGAGAGAGAGAGAGAGAGAGAGAGAGAGAGAGAGAGAGAGAGAGAGAGAGAGAGAGAGAGAGAGAGAGAGAGAGAGAGAGAGAGAGAGAGAGACGTTACGGAAATACAAGTATGATTTGAGATAAACAAAGAAAGCAAAATAAAAAGGCAAAAAAAAAAAAAAAAAGAATAAAAATCAATAATATATAAATCAATGAAAAATATTAAATAAAGCTCAATTCTGTCTGTCTGTCTGTCTGTTCATGTTTCTATATCTTATTTCCGTTCGTAAAATTTTTTATAGTCATATTTGTTTTTATATATGTTTAAGTTTTGTGTAAAGTTGGCCTGTTTGTTTTGTCTATCTATTCATCATCAGTCTGTTTGTTTCCTTCATCTGTTTGTGTACCGTTTAACGTGTCTGCCTGTTTGTCTGTTTACTGGTCTTCTCTCTCTCTCTCTCTCTCTCTCTCTCTAATTTATTCAGCACCTCTGATTGGGTCTCGTCCTCAGCTCTGTTCTCTCCGCCTCTACAAAGCCAACGTGAGTCTAAGAAAGGGAAAAATTGGCTTAGGCACATACTGGAGCTGTCAATACATAGGAAACGCGCGTGCACACACACACACACACACACACACACAGAACCATATTTTCTATTTGTCTTTTCTCTTACGTGTGTGTGTTTCGTCTCTCTCTCTCTCTCTCTCTCTCTCTCTCTCTCTCTCTCTCTCTCTATCTCTCATTTTTTTTTGAAATTCAATAGTTTATTTAGCCATGACAAATGCAACAGTATATATTGTTACAATAATTACTGACAATGTCTGGGCCCGTGAAATAAAGTAATTTTTCTTACAGCCCTATGAAGATCATGTTATATTTAATAATTCAGCCATACAACACAGTTAAACATGCACTCGAGGTGCTCACATACCAGAGTGTCTCAACATTACCCCTTTTAGGGACTTCGGTGAAACCTTTGCTGTCGGCCTTGACATATCGAAAGCCTTCGATAGAGTCTGGCACAAATCTTTAATTTCTAAACTACCCTCCTACGGATTCTATCCTTCTCTCTGTACCTTCATCTCCAGTTTCCTTTCCGATCGTTCTATTGCTGCTGTAGTAGACGGTCACTGTTCTTCCCCTAAAACTATCAACAGTGGTGTTCCACAGGGTTCTGTCCTATCACCCACTCTCTTTCTATTATTCATCAATGATCTCCTAAATCTGACTCAATGCCCTATCCACTCCTATGCTGATGATACCACCTGCATTATTCAACAGCGTTCAACAGACGCCCAACCCAACAACAATTAAATGACTCAAGGCGAGATGCTATAGGACGCCTAACTTCTGATCTTTCACTTGTTTCTGATTGGGGCAGAGAAAACCTGGTTTTGTTCAATGCCTCAAAAACTCAATTTCTACAACTATCTACTCGACATAACCTTCCAGACAACTATCCTCTCTTCTTCAATAACACTCAACTTCCCTCTCCTCTACATTAAACACACTCGGTCTATCCTTCACTAAAAATCTAAACTGGAAATTTCACATCTCTACTCTTGCTAAATCAGCTTCCAAGAAGTTAGGTGTCCTATGGCGTCTTCGTCCATTTTCTCTCCCTCCCAGCTGCTTGCTCTGTACAAGGGCCTTATCCGCCCGTGTATGGAGTATGGCTCTCATGTCTGGGGGATCCACACACAGCTTTACTAAACAAGGTGGAATCTAAAGCTTTTCGTCTTATCAACTCTTCTCCTCTAACTGACTGTCTTGATTCTTTAAGTCACCGCCGCAATGTTGCATCTTTATCTGTCTTCTACCGCTGTTTTCATGCTGTCTGCTCTTCTGAACTTGCTAACTGCATGCCTTCCCCCCTCCTGCGGCCTCGCTGCACAAGACTCTCTACTTCTTCTCATCCCTATTCTGTCCATCTTCCTAATGCAAGAGTTAACCAGTATCTTCACTCCTTCATTCCCTACACTGGTAAACTCTGGAACTCTCTACCTGTGTCTGTATTTCCACCTGCCTATGACTTAAACTCTTTCAAAAGAGGAGTGTCAAGACACCTCTTACGTTAACTGGACCCTCCTTTTAGATTTTTTTGTTTTTTCTCTTTCTACTTTCCTCTTAACAGGGCCTGGCAACCAGCGGGATTTTTTTTTTTCCAACACTTTGTTTTCCCTTGGCCAGTGCCCTTGTAATGTAAAAAAAAAAAAAAAAAAAAAAAAAAAAGTTCAGTACAACACATTCTTATTTCAGATAACACACATATCAGAACGATACACGCACACACTTAGGTTCTCATATACACACAGAGTAACAACAACAAACAGTCATGTATCCATATTCTAGAGAAACATACACATATATCATTCATACATTGTTTAGTTTTTTACTAGAATTTAATGAGCTATATATTAGTATAAACATTGTCAAACATTTGCTGACTAGAGAATCTCAATAAGCTAATCAGTTAAAATATTGCAGATAGATAGATAGATAGATAGATAGAGAGAGAGAGAGAGAGAGAGAGAGAGAGAGAGAGAGAGAGAGAGAGAGAGAGAGAGAGAGAGAGAGAGAGAGAGAGAGAGAGAGAGAGAGAGAGAGAGAGAGAGAGAGAGAGAGAGAGTTTTATGTTATTTCTTAAATTATGCAAGATAGATGTTCATAATATACTGTTTAGCTTTAATCTTAAAAGTGGTTTTATTGTTTACTTGTTTGATGATATTAGGTAAACTCTGATTCTGTATTTCCGTCTTCCTACGACTTGTCTTCTTTTAAGAGGGAGATATCAAGACATTTGCTCCTTAATTTTGGCTAACGCTTTTCTTTCTTCTAGAGAACCCGCACCCAAGCGGGTCATTTTTTTTTCTTTTTTTATGCCCTTAGCTGGCCCTCTGTCCTACATAAAAAAAAAGTTAGGTGTTCCATTTGATGCAATTGTAGTACGTCACAAATCACCGTTGTGACTCCAGTCGTGGAAATATGGGGCTATAGTGAGCTGTATGTAACTTACTATGAACAAATTTTAGACTTTCAAGGTGATGAATATCATACTCTTTGAGAATACAATGAGCTTTAAGTAATGGGTTTGTATGATCATAATACCCTACACGGTCTATCGTTTAAATAATTCTCTTTTGCATAGTAAGTAATGGGTTAAGAGTTTTGTTAAATACCTTCCCCAAACCAGGTTACTGAATATATACTTCAATAAGTGTGCAATACAGTGTGATGAGGGTTTCGTTAGGTAGTACTTGGTTAGTTTTGTGAATAAGCCTTTTACATTTAAAGATCTTACTTGTAATGTAGTTTATGTGGTCTTTCTATGTATATATACTGTATATATACTGTATATATATATATTTCAGTATCATTTGTATTTATTTTATTACCGGAAAAAAAAAATGTATTTAGTTTGGCCAGTGTTTAAAGAATAGTTTGTTAGAAAGTAACCAAGATGATATGTGCTTTAATTCAGTGTTGACAGTTCTTGTGAGACTATTAGTATCTATATATGAATGAGTGATATTGGTGTCTTCTGCGAAAAGAGCGGATTTTAAGAATGGAGAGGATTCAACGATATCATTATTATATAATAGAAATAATAAAGGTCCTAATGCTGAACCTTGAGAAACGCCAGTAATTTTATTTCTAAAATCAGAAACTTAATTACTAATCATAGCGTCTTGTTTTCTGTTTGATGAGTATCTTATAAACCATCTGTTTTATACATTTCTTATTCCATGGTATTGTAATTTGTTTAATAGGACATCGCTAACTAAGGTGTATAAAGCTTTCTTCAAATCTACAAAAATACTCACGGTAAATTTATCATTGGCAAGGTCTTGCAGCATTTTACCTGTAAGTCAGATAATGGCTATTTCGGTGAAGAATAAGAAAAATACAAATTGACAACTGCTGAAAATTGTTAACCTTTAAGAATTCTGAAAGTCTGTTTGACATACAACCTTCAAATATTTTACTTATAAAGTTTAGAATTGTAATTGAAAGATACTTTGTGACTTCATGTTGCTGTCCTCCTTTCAATGCAGGAATTCTCTTGATAATTTTAAGTCTCTGGAAAAATTCCTGCAATAAAATGAAAAATTAGTCAATTTTGAGATAATCGGAGTTATCAATATTGCTGCTAATTTTAACATTTTTACGTGAATTCCATCCAAGCCAGATCTCTCTCTCTCTCTCTCTCTCTCTCTCTCTCTCTCTCTCTCTCTCTCTTCTTTGGTCTGGTTTCGAGGTCTTTGTTTTCATTTTAGTCTAAATCATTGTGCCTCTGAAGTTTTGATTTTCTTGTTTGTTGCTTTCTTTTCATGCTTTTTTGTGTTTTATTTCATTATCTTGTGTTTATCACTACTGGTTTCTCTTATATTATTTTTTCACTTTACTATCGATATTCTTTTGATCATCTCTCATATTTTTGCTTTCTTTTTATTTCTCTTTGCTTATTTCTGATATTCTCTTTTTATCTACTATCGTTTAATTCCCTTCCATATATTCAATTTGATAGAACAGTAGTTTGTGGTCTTAGAATAGTCACCCTTTAAGGAATAGTCTGTAAGTAGGCAAACTTCCACCAAGAAGGAAAGATAAAAGTTAATCGAGTTAAGAGAGTTTGGCTGGCAAGGTGCAAGCACGGAGGCACAGATTTTGACAACAAAGAGAGGAACCCATGAGGTCCAAAACCTTAGGAAGGCTTATGGACCTGACAGTGTCCTTCCTATAGTTCCCAAAAACTGTGCCTCCGTGCTCCGGCCTCGCTGCACAAGATGGTGTTCTTCGTATCATCCCTATTTTGTCCATTTCACTAATGCAAGAGTTTACCAGTACTTTCAATCATTCATATCTTTCTCTGGTAAACTGGGACTCCCTACTTGCTTCTGTATTTCCATCTTCCAATTACCTGAACTCATTTTAGGAAGAAGGTTGCAAGAATTTTATCCATTTCTTTTGGCTGACTCTCTCGGATCTGCACGGGAACTGGCAACTAAGTAAGCCTTTTTAAAAATTCCTGTTACCCTTGCCTAGTCTGTCTTTCATGTTCTTGTGTACATATATCATCTACTTTTCATCGTCTACCTTCTATATTGTTGTCTATCTCTAGTGCCAATTTAATTTGATATTGCACCTATTCTACTTACATCTATTTATTTATCATTTTCCGTAGTACCAGCACTGAACAACGACAACAAAAATTAGGAAAGTTAAACGAGTTCCAATCATAGGAAGGTGGAAATACAGAAACAGGCAAGGAGTTCCAGATTTGACCAGAGAATAATAGTTAACTGTAGCATTAGAGATGTGGAGAGAACAATAGTGAAAGAAAGTAGAAAACCTTGCGCAGTGAACCCGCTGAAGGAAGAGAGGAATAAAGTTACTAAGGTCAAAGAAACACTAAACGTGAAAATAGCGATAAAAGAAAGCAAGAAATGAAACAACAGAAATGAGAGGCTGAAGACACTCAGTTTGAGGAAAGAATCTGACCTCTTTACTAGTGGATCGTATTTTATCATGAATTATTGGAGTGACTAGACAATTTTATTTACATTGGGAAGAATCTATGGAAGTCACAAGATTAATAGCCAGAGTCTTTATTAAATCAATCCCCTCAAGAGTTTCTGAAGCTGTATGAAATTGACAAATAGCAAGCAAAATGAATAAGAAAACACGTCCTGGTACTGAAGGGGGTAAGACGGAAGGTTCAGCCAGCAGCGAGGCACAGAGTCAGGGCAGCACGGTAAACCTCGCCTTCCCTTCCCTTTGTTCTTCAAGCTTAATCAACCTTCTTGAGACGCTTCCTTTAACAATAACCTGATACCCAATACTGTCTTTTTTCTCCCTCCCTCCCTCTCCATCTTCCTCCTCTCTCTCTCTCTCTCTCTCTGTGTGTGTTGTGTTTTTTTTATGAGTTTATTAGTCTGTTTGCCTCATACCCTCCTACCTTCATTCCTCCATTCGTGTTATTAGATTCTTCCTCTTCCTCCTCCACCTCCTTCTTCCTCCTCCTCCTTCGTCTTTCTTCTTCTTCTCCCGCTTCATTTTCCTTCTCCTCTTGGAATTTTTGTGTTCAGTGTTCAAATATCTCAAGGAATTTCATCTTAGAAGGAACACAAGAAAACAGCGCTCCTCCCCACTCTCTCTCTCTCTCTCTCTCTCTCTCAATTTTCTTTTCTCTTTTCCTTCCACAAAAAAACGGGAAAAACAACTCAAACAAAGAAATAATGCGCCACGTATAAGGAATTTATGTACTTGGAATTTATGCACCTGAAATGAAAATGTACACGCTCTTCATGTACGTAAATATAAACGCACATGACGGCACTCTCTCTCTCTCTCTCTCTCTCTCTCTCTCTCTCTCAGTGCAAGGTTATACGGTTATACGTACGTGTGTGTGTGTGTGTGTGTGTGTGTGTGTGTGTGTGTGTGTGTGTGTGTGTGTGTGTGTGTGTGTGTGTGTGTGTGTGTGTGTGTGTGTGTGTGTGTGTGTGTGTGTGTGTGTGTGTGTGATTCACCTCAGTCGTCTGCTGGTCACCCAGCCAGTCTTCTCCATTACGAAGCGAACTCAGAGCTCATAGACCGATCTTCGGGTAGGACTGAGACCACAACACACTCCACACACCGGGAAAGCGAGGCCACAACCCCTCGAGTTACATCCAGTACCTATTTACTGCTAGGTGAACACACCCCACACATTAAGAGGTTTGCCTATTTACCTCGCCGCTTACCGGGATTCGAGCGTGCTAACCACTACACTACGCGGTGTGTGTGTGTGTGTGTGTGTGTGTGTGTGTGTGTGTGTGTGTGTGTGTGTGTGTGTGTGTGTGTGTGTGTGTGTGTGTGTGTGTGTGTGTGTGTGTGTGTGTGTGTGTGTGTGTGTGTGTGTGTGTGTGTGTGTAACCGTGTGTGTGTGTGTGTGTGTGTGTGTGTGTGTGTGTGTGTGTGTGTGTGTGTGTGTGTGTGTGTGTGTGTGTGTGTGTGTGTTTTCATGTGCACACGGAAGAATGAACGTTTTGTCATGTACGTCAAAATTCTCTTTCAGTGCTATTCCGCAATTTTTATCTGGACGGATATAGACACGCGAGGCAGAACCGCCGGCCCGAGGCAAAAAAATAAAAACAAGGAGAAAAAGGGAAACAAAACAATAGAAATATATAAATTCAAACCATCCATTACCGTTCACTTGGAATAAAATGCTGAAAGGAAAGCGAAATAAAAGAAAATACTATAAGAAAGAAATTACAGAAAACACTGCAAAGATAAGAAAAAAAGAACAAAAGATACAAAAACACTAAGAAACGAAAGAAAAATAAGATACTACATGAAAAAAAGGGAAATGTATAAGATTCTAAAAGAAATATATCATAAAATAAAGAGAACAAAATTACAAAATACTGAAAGAAAAGGAAAATATACAGAAGAGATTAGGAAAACATATCAAATAATACGAGAAAATTTACATACAACACTTAATAAATACAAAATGCCAGAGAGAATATATTAAAAAAAGTTTAATAAAAAGAAATGAAAAAAAACAACAATAGAAATAATACCACCAAAACCAATACAACCTAGATCAGGAGTTCTCAACCTTTTTGTCGTCAAGAACCCTCTGAGTTAGACCATCTACTCGAACCCCCAGTAATTTGACATCGAATAGAATGTTAATTTAGTGAGTGACACTAACTCAATAGGCAAAGGTATTCTGCAAAGATGTATCATTAAATCAGTCATCTAAGTATCCCTGGAAATCTTCTTGTCAACCCCTGGGAATTCGCGAGCCCAAGATTGAGAACCCCTGACCTAAAACAACACGAAGAACACTCAAGCACACAAAAGATCAACGTATTAGAAGCACCTCGAGTCACATCAGAGCACAACACCACCAAACAATACAACCTAACCTAACTTAACCCAATCTTACCTGACCTCAACAAAACAAACACACCATCATACTTTCTTCTTTGTGCCACCCGTATTCTGTTCACCTCTATAACGTAAGGGTAAACCAGTATTCTCAGTCATTCATCACTAAATGGTAAACACATGGAACTTCCCCCATTGCTTCTGTATTTCCACCTTCCCACGTCAAAAGGGAGGAGGTCTATAATTAATCAGTATTGCCCTTCTGGACTTTCATTGAGGAATAGCAGTACCAGTGTGTCTTTAAGCTGTTTTTTTTTCCTATTTATACCATGTGGGCTTTTCACGGGAATTTATGGACTAAAGGGAATATTTTTTGGGCACCTATCTCAAAG
>NC_059259.1:3724741-3742241 GCF_017591435.1 Portunus trituberculatus
GAGAGAGAAATAGGAGGAGGAAGATAGGGATGATGGAGGAGGTGAGGAAAACAATGAGAAGGTGGAGATAGAGGAGGAGTGATTATCTTTACACCTCCCTTATCTCTCTCTCTCTCTCTCTCTCTCGTAAATACCACATGCTTCGAAATGTGAGAGGCTAACCGCTCGTATAGAAAGATTAGAATTCTCTCTCTCTCTCTCTCTCTCTCTGCCATCTTAATTGCACCATTAGTTTCACTGTGTATTCTAATAATTTCAGAATTACACCAAATGACTATCTACATTTACTATTATTACTATTATTACCATTAGTACTATTGCTGTTATTATTATTATTATTTATTATTATTATTATTATTATTATTATTATTATTATTATTATTATAGTTATTATTATTATTATTATTATTATTATTATTATTATTATTATTATTAGCAAGGGAAGAAATATCACGCTTCCAACAGGTGCTTAGATATGATACTTGCCTCCAACTCTCTCTCTCTCTCTCCCTCTCTCTCTCGCCTACCTGGTGTAATACGAGAAGTGCATTAATTAGCAAAGGTGAGCGCGGGCCAGGTGTGTTGGAGGCGCGGGTGGATCTGACAGGTGTAGGAAACGCCCACATATTACTGATTAAAACACACACACACACACACACGCCGATATACTTTTGTGTGTGCCCGCGCGCGCGCGCGTTTATGTGTGTGTGTGTGTGTGTGTGTGTGTGTGTGTGTGTGTGTGTGTGTTTTGCGTGATTGTGTGTGTGTGTGTGTGTGTGTGTGTGTGTGTGTGGATTTTGCGTGATTGTGTATGTCAGTTCGTTTGTTTTTGTCTGGGCTTCTGTTGCGCTTTCTCTCTCTCTCTCTCTTTAAACAGTAGATATAATACACATTGCCAAAGTCCTAGTCATTACGAGCGTAGGGCTATCTATGGCTATGTCTACAAAAAATAATGGTATAATGATGTTTACAGTGTAATGTGGTACAGAGACAATGAATATGTCCTTGATATTACGTGTCAGCTACTGCTGGTCGGCGAGCCACTCGTTCGCTCGGCACTTGGAGATGTGCAGGGAGGTGGAGCGGTGCAGGTCCGTGCTGAGCACCATCTGGTTCCACAGGCGACTGTACCGTGGCAGGAAGGAGCGTATATTATGCTCAGTCCTGCTGAACGGTACAGCCACCGTGTGTGGGTGCTCAGAGTTTTCTGCCGACCGTGTAGCTTGAGTAGGGAACGGCGGTCCAGGGAGGCGCAGAGTAGCGAGGTGAGGGGTGTGCAGTGCCTGAGCTTTGAACATAACACAAAGCCCCGCCACATCCCGCCTGTGCTGCAGTGGCTGGAAGGTGTCTGGTGCGTGGCCCGCGTGCAGACCCTCACCAACCTCTGGGCTCTGGCCTGAACCCTTTCTAGGCCGGTGAGGTACGAGGGGGCAGGAGGACCAGGTGAGGGGTGCGTACTCCATAACGGGACGCACCTGTGCCTTGTAGAGTGAGGACACCCCTTGGGCATCCAGCACGTCCCCCACGCGTCTGATGCAGCCCAGCTTGTAGGACGCGTCCCTGGCAACTTTCTTGACGTGGTTGGTGAAGGTGAGGCCGCCGTCAAATTCCACACCCAGGATGTTGATGGAGTCCTGGGGAGTCAGCCTTCTGCCCTCAAGGAAGATGGCCGGTAGTGGGCGAGGCTGACCGTCTGCCTGCCGTGTCCTGGAGATGTGGAGGAGCTGGGTCTTCTCCGGGGCCAGTGTGACCTGCCAACGCCGCCCCAGGAGACGATGGTGTCCAGGGCCCGGTTTATTTTGGTGATGGTGGCCTGGCTGTCGGTCCTGTCGCAGACGAATGTGAGTGTGCAGTCGTCTGCATAGGCGTGTGCCTCAGGGATGAGCTGCAGGATGTCGTTGAAGTAGACATTCCACAGCAGGGGTCCGAGGACGCTACCCTGAGGCACACCAGCCCTGACAGGGTGCGGGGCAGAGGTGTGGCCACTCACCACCGTGCTGGAGGTCCTTGCACCGAGGTAGTCCTGCAGGAGCTGAAGGAGGCCGCCACACACCCCCAGGCTCTGCAGTTTCGCCACGATGCCTCGGTGCCACACCCTGTCGAACGCACCGGCGATGTCCAGGGCGATGACGTACACGTCGCTGCCGCCATCCAGCGCCGTGTTCCACGCTGCCGACTGAAGGAGGAGCGGGTCAGCAGCGGATCTCCCTCGCCTAAATCCAAGCTGCTTTGGACTTAAGAGGTGGTGAGCTTCCATGAATGTTGTGATCTTCGAGGCAATGATGGCCTCAAGAAGCTTGCCCACCACAGACAGGAGGGAGATGGGGCGATAATTGGAGGGGTCAGCCCTGCTGCTCTTCCTGTGGATGGGGACGACCCTCGCCTCCTTCCACTGCGACGGCCACGTCCTGGAGGACAGGCACCTCTCTCTCTCTCTCTCTCTCTCTCGTCTTCTTTTTTCCTCATTTTATTCAGCATTTTTTTACTCTTATTTATATTTTCTTTCATCGCTTCCCATCCTCCTCTCTCTCTCTCTCTCTCTCTCTCTCTCTCCGGCAAGTCTAGGCAAACACGATGAAACAGGCGATCAAAGCAATTAAACAAGATGAATAAGACGATTCCAACCCACTTAATATTCTCCTCGGTGATTGAAACTACGTGCCTACTCCCCCCCTCTCTCCCACTCCCTCTCCCTCTCCCTCTCTTTCCTTCTTCCTCTCCCTCTCCTTCTCCCTCTCCCTCTCCCTCACCCTAACCCTCACCCTCACCCTCACCCTCTCCCTCTCCTTCTTCCTCTCCCTCGGCCTCTCCCTCTCCTCTCTCTCTCTCTCTCTCTCTCTCTCTCTCTCTCTCACACACACACACACACACACACACACACACACACACACACACACAGAAGTTAGTGAGGTTATCATTGCAATTAGTTACGAAAAAGTAATATCATACATAAATAAACATGTGTATTCAACTTTCTCTCTCTCTCTCTCTCTCTCTCTCTCTCTCTCTCTCTCTCTCTCTCTCTCTCTCTCTATCACATTTAACAATATCAAGAACAACAACAACAAACAATAATACTGGTGAAAAGTGCTGAATAACAAAAACGATGATAATGATGGTAATAATAATAATAATAATAATATCAATAATAATAATAATAATAATAATAATAATAATAATAATAATAATAATAATAACACTAATAATAATAATAATAATAATAATAATAATAATAATAATAATAAATAATAATAATAATAATAATAATAATAATAATAATAATAATAATTATCATTATTATTATTATTATAATTATAAGAATAATTGAAATTAAAATAACAAAAATATTGTTGATAATTATAATAATATTGATGACGATGGTAATAATAATGATAACAATAATAATAATAATGATAATAATTATAATAATAATAACAATGATAATAATAATAACAATAATAACAATAATATTAATAATAATAATAATTGTAATAATAATAATAATTTTAATAATAATAATAACTTTAATGATGATAATGCTAATGATGAAAATAAAATAAATAATCAGAGAGACCCAGTACAGCAACATTTTCCCCCGTGTTACGCGCACACACACACACACACACACACACACACACACACACACACACAGGCAGCGAGGGTAAACATTTAGCATTAGTGTCGCCTCAACAATCACAGTCTGAACCGTGAAATGTAAAACTATTGACATGAATAACATTAGCACCTCATTGTTCACCTGTGTTCCCGCCCCAATGAATCTTCTTAATTGTACCCAGCTGATCTATACCATTACTATTATTACCACTCTTACTCCTCCATAATTGTATTCAAATAATATAACGTGTGACTTTATTTTCTACCAATCATCAGTATTTTTTTTATGCAAGATGGGATAACCGGCCAAGGGCAACAAAAATGTCTGAATAAAAGGCTCACTTAGATGCCAGTGTGTCCAAACAGGGATGAGTGAGTTAGGCAAAAGAAAGAGGTACATTTCTTGCAACTTTCCTCTTAACCCCTTGAGTACTGTGACGAATGTTCATATTCATTCTGCTTACAATTTGATGACTTTATACAGCTTCAGAAACTCATGTGGGGGATTAAAATAGTGAAGACTGTGGCCATTAATCATCTATCCTCCATAGTCCCTTCCTAATGCCAGTAAAATGGTCTAATCTTACACAAATCTCAAGGTAAAAATGTGTGTCAGTATTAAAGAGGTTAAATGAATTTGTCATTTGTACATATAAATACAGAAGCAGGTAAGGAGTTCCAGAGTTTCTAAACTACCCTCCTACGGATTCTATCCTTCTCTCTGTACCTTCATCTCCAGTTTCCTTTCCGATCGTTCTATTGCTGCTGTAGTAGACGGTCACTGTTCTTCCCTAAAACTATCAACAGTGGTGTTCCACAGGGTTCTGTCCTATCACCCACTCTCTTTCTATTATTCATCAATGATCTCCTAAATCTGACTCAATGCCCTATCCACTCCTATGCTGATGATACCACCCTGCATTATTCAACAGCGTTCAACAGACGCCCAACCCAACAACAATTAAATGACTCAAGGCGAGATGCTATAGGACGCCTAACTTCTGATCTTTCACTTGTTTCTGATTGGGGCAGAGAAAACCTGGTTTTGTTCAATGCCTCAAAACTCAATTTCTACAACTATCTACTCGACATAACCTTCCAGACAACTATCCTCTCTTCTTCAATAACACTCAACTTCCCTCTCCTCTACATTAAACACACTCGGTCTATCCTTCACTAAAAATCTAAACTGGAAATTTCACATCTCTACTCTTGCTAAATCAGCTTCCAAGAAGTTAGGTGTCCTATGGCGTCTTCGTCCATTTTTCTCTCCTCCCAGCTGCTTGCTCTGTACAAGGGCCTTATCCGCCCGTGTATGGAGTATGGCTCTCATGTCTGGGGATCCACACACAGCTTTACTAAACAAGGTGGAATCTAAAGCTTTTCGTCTTATCAACTCTTCTCCTCTAACTGACTGTCTTGATTCTTTAAGTCACCGCCGCAATGTTGCATCTTTATCTGTCTTCTACCGCTGTTTTCATGCTGTCTGCTCTTCTGAACTTGCTAACTGCATGCCTTCCCCTCCTGCGGCCTCGCTGCACAAGACTCTCTACTTCTTCTCATCCCTATTCTGTCCATCTTCCTAATGCAAGAGTTAACCAGTATCTTCACTCCTTCATTCCCTACACTGGTAAACTCTGGAACTCTCTACCTGTGTCTGTATTTCCACCTGCCTATGACTTAAACTCTTTCAAAAGAGGAGTGTCAAGACACCTCTTACGTTAACTGGACCCTCCTTTTAGATTTTTTTGTTTTTTCTCTACTTTCCTCTTAACAGGGCCTGGCAACCAGCGGGATTTTTTTTTTCACTTTGTTTTCCCTTGGCCAGTGCCCTTGTAATGTAAAAAAAAAAAAAAAAAAAAATGTGAGTGAATCTTGCGTTAGACAGTGGACAGAATATGGCTGAGAAAAAGAAGTGTCTTTATTTAATTTACCTTCATTTTCCTTCAATACTCCTCTATCTTTATTTTCTATAAATTCTTCTCATTGTCTTGATTTTCTTTTAATACTGTTTTGCCATAACACTTAAAATGTTCTTACCTCTTCAGTTATAACTGACTGAATCAATGATTCATTTACTCTCTTCACTGCAATCACTTATACATATTCATAACCTTGTCTCTATAATCTAAGCGTGTATTTTTCAATCTTTCACTCAGTAAAGACAATTTTCCTTCAATTTTGGATAATCTTTTGATATTTTCCTTAATGACTGGTACCCTTTAATATTTTTCTTTTTCTTTTTTGTTGCCTTTACTCAGAATCCATCATACATATATAACACATCTCCATAAATCTCTCTTTTCACTAATTAATGTTTATTCCCCACTTTGCAATCACCTTTTCTTATTTTTCTCTCGTTTTCTATAATTTTTGTGCTTTTTTTGTCCCTATGTGTTAATACATCTTCACCTCTCTTTTCTCTCCAATCGTTGTGAATGTATGTGTGTGTGTGTGTGTGTGTGTGTGTGTGTGTGTGTGTGTGTGTGTGTGTGTGTGTGTGTGTGTGTGTGGGTACGTGTGTGCGCTGCTATTTCTCAAAATGCATTATTCACCTGACTTATCGCGGTTCCTGTTTGCGTTCTTCCCTCATTTATCACCACTATCTATTACGTCGTCTTTTATCTAGCACATCATCTCATTTTTCTTTTCTTTCCTGTGTATATCATTCGTTGCGTGCGACAAGCTAAACAGAATGGAGAGAGAGAAAAACAATATTTATCTTCATATATGTATTGAGCTGTGCTTATCTAACTATTCAAGGCTCTATCTCTTATCCTTCATTTTTTACCATCTATCAAATCTATCGATCCACTTATCTATGCATGCATTTGTATATTTGTATGTACCTGTTTTATCTATCTATCAATTCATCCATCTTTTAACCTATCTACCAACGTATCATCTATTCATATACCTATTTATCTACCTACCTACACTTTAATCTATCTATCTCCTCATCCAAAATAACCAAATTGTCTTCCCATCCACCAAACATCCAATACCCACCTACAGACTCTAGCCTAACCTAACTTATCCCTCCTACCAACCAGCCCACTCCTCTACCTCAACTACCACTCCTAACACCACTAGACTTACAGTGCAAGCCATCCACACACATACACACACACCCAAACACACATACTCTCTCCGTCTCTCTATCTCTCTCTACTCCACACCACACTACCTGCCCTCCTTATCACCTGCAGTCTACTAACCTGTCACGCCCTGATCTACGCTGCTGGAGGTCCCAAGTTCTACAGCTGGAATTGGAAGGCAGTTCAATATGCCTTCTGCAGCGTCTCCGCCATGAGTGTGAAGTGTAATGCCAGCAGGAGAGGCTATTGGGTCGAGATATCAAGTCCAGAGAGAGAGAGAGAGAGAGAGAGAGAGAGAGAGAGAGAGAGAGAGAGAGAGAGAGAGAGAGAGAGAGAGAGACAGTTGGGTCGTGTTGGAAGGAGGTTGTGTGTGTGTGTGTGTGTGTGTGTGTGTGTGTGTGTGTGTGTGTGTGTGTGTGTGTGTGTGTGTGTGTGTGTGTGTGTGTGTGTGTGTGTGAGAGAGAGAGAGAGAGAGAGAGAGAGAGAGAGAGAGAGAGAGAGAGAGAGAGAGAGAGAGAGAGAGAGAGAGAGAAGAGAACTGTTAGAAAGTCAATGCAAGGAACTGTTAGAAGGAGTCAATGCAAGGAGTGTGTGTATGGGGCAGCAAGAGAGAGAGAGAGAGAGAGAGAGAGAGAGAGAGAGAGAGAGAGAGAGAGAGAGAGAGAGAGAGAGAGAGAGAGAGAGAGAGAGTCAGAGAGAAACAGCGTTACAGTATTTCCAAACTTAATACTCGTGAGGCAAATCAAATAACTGACGTAAAAGAAAAAAAAAACACCGAAAAACAAAACACACGCGAAAGAAAAACAAGAAAAAGAGTGAGCAAATAAAGAAAAGTCACTCTTTCCTCTTTTAAACCTTTCCACAGGAGGAAGAAACAAGAAGAAAACAGAAACGTATCATCTCTCTCTCTCTCTCTCTCTCTCTCTCTGGGTTATATCTGATTTGTCTTCGTTTCTTCTCCTTCACTCGTATCTTTTTTGTTGTCTGTTACTATTATTGCTATCCTCCTCCTCCTCCTCCTCCTCCTAAATTTAGAAACAGCGACCACAAAACTGTCTCCTTTACCATAAACCTTCAAGCATATAAAGACAATAGCAATGAAAAAGTTTTTATGTACAAAGAAGGAGACTACGAGAGACTCAAGTCAATTCTTGCTGCCACAGGTTAAAACGCTGAACTTGGTGAAAGTAACATTGAAGAATCATGGGCCAAATTTAAGTACATTTTAGAAAACGCTGTGAAGTCATGTATTCCAATGCGTAAAAGGCGTCCATGCAAAAAGAACAAACCTAAATGGTGGGAAACTAAATTGAGTCACAATTATTGTAGAAAAGTCGTGCCTACCGTAAATATTTGACATCTCAAAACGAGAGTGATAAACTTGAAAATGACAGACTTCGGCGCGAATCAAAGAAGCTCATTAAACAGAACAAGAAAAACCTAGAAATGTATATTGCAAGCGTCACCAAATCCAATCCCAAGGAATTTTACAGTTATGTTCGGAATAAAAAAGTCATTACATCTCACATTAACCAGATCTATTTAGATAACGGTAATCTTGCCACCGAAGAAACTCAGATTGCAGACACACTAAATGATTATTTTGCTTCAATCTTTACAGAGGAAAACATTCACACAATCCCTGAACCACTCCCTATGTTCCACAACATAACCCTTTTAAGTGTCTGCGATATTCAAGAAGATGAAATAATTAAAGTAATTGACAAAATGAAAACCGACAAAAGTCCCGGCCCAGATTATATTGCACCACGCGTCTTGAAAGATAAAAAATTTCAGATTTGTAAACTCCTTTCATTGCTTTTCAACAAATCACTTGATTGTGGTAAGGTTCTCAGGGATTAGAAATTAGCTAACGTAACTCCCACACATAAGAAAGGCGACAAATCACTTCCAAGTAACTACAGACCCATCAGCCTCACGTCTGGAGTATGTAAATTAATGGAAACTGTAATTCGCAACAACTTCGTGAACTTTCTAGAAGTAAATGATTTAATCAATGATTCACAACACTGCTTTCGAAACAGACGTTCTTCTCTGACTTCTTTAATGATGTTTTCACCATGTACGACGAAACAAAGGCAGTAAATGTTGTGTATCTAGATTTTCAAAAAGAGGTTACTAGGTAAATTGAAGTCACATGGTATAGATGGAAAACCTCTCAAATGGCTTGAAGACTAGCTTTCTGAGAAAAAGCAGCGCGTTGTTATAAATGGTAAATTTTAAAAATGGTGAGAAGTTTTAAGTGGTGTACCACAGGGATCTGTGCTCGGCCCTGTTCTTTTCCTTACATGCATTAATGATATCGATGAGGGCCTCACCTGTAAAGTATTTAAGACGATACAAAAATAATAAAGTAGTTATGTCAGAGGATAAAAGACAATTAAAATCCGATCTCGACAGTATAACCACTTGGTCAGACAAGTGGGAGATGAGCTTCAATGTAGATAAATGTAAAGTGTTGCACATTGGTAGCAATAATGATCATACTGATTACTCGATGAACGGTTCCGAGCTTCTCAAGGTTAATAAGGAGAAAGACTAGTGTGTTATAATTACCTCAGACCTCAAGATAAGTATTCACTGCTCAGAAGTAGTTAAAACAGCAACTAAATTGGTTGGATTTATTGGTAAGACCTTTGAATTCATATCAGAAAGGGTAATTCTCTCATTGTTTAATGCGCTCGTCCGACCTTAACTTGAACACTGTGTCCAGCTCTGGTCACCCCACTACAAGAAAGATAAAGACACCTTGGAGAGAGTCGAAAGAAAAGTTACCAAGTTGATCCCAAGACTGCGGAACAAGCCTTATGAGGAGCGCTTGAGGGAACTCAGCTTGTTCAGTTTAGAGAAGCGGCGAATGCGAGATTTAATTAAACAGTTTAAAACGTTCCGGGGCTTTGATAACGTAAATGTAAACAACTATCTCACCATTGACAGCTCCAACATCACTAGAAATAATGGTTACAAGATTATACATAAGCGTTTCAGATCAGACGAGGCTAAACATTATTCCTTCAATAGAATTGTAAATGTCTGGAACTCTCACCTAGCACATGTTGTCCGTAGCAATACAATAGAAACTTCTAAACAAAGGTTGGAAATTCACCTCGCATTAATTCCTCAAATGACGTACTTTGCGCCTACATATAATACCTTTTCATTTTAGTTGTTGTACTAGATAGTATCACTTCCCTTTCAATATTTCCTAACTCATCTCTGAATTTCTTTCTCCCTGTGGCCTCTTGTTGTCCTTCCTTGAACCCTGATGTCCTTCAGCTTCTAACTCGTAGAATCTGTAGTGGTAGCACAGGCACACAGACAGCCTGATTAGGCCCAGTATGGCTGTTGCTGTCTGTTTCTTCCTTTGTATTCCTTTGTATTCTCCTTCTCCTCTTCTTCTTCATTGACCTATTTTTCTTTTCCAATTACTTGTTTTTACTTTCGTATTTTTTTTTTTTCTCGTTTTTATTCTTTTATTCCTTATCACCAATTTTTCTCCTTGTTATTATTTTCTATTTCTTCTTCCTCCTCCTCCTCCTCCTCCTCTCCTTTTTCTTCATCTTCTTCAACTTCTTCCTCTTTTCTTTTTTTCTTAATTTTTTTCTTTTCTTTTTTTCTCGTTTCAGTTCTACTTTTCTTTTTCTTTTTCAACCTCTTATCTTTCTTTATCTTTTTCTTCTTTCTTCTTTTCCTTCTTCCTCCTCCTCCTCCACCTCCTTTTCCTCCTTTTCCTTCTTTCTTTCTCTTTATATCCCTTTTTATTGCTTATAGCTTATGCTTCCCCTGTTTTTCTTACCTTGCTCTCGCTCTCTCTCTCTCTCTCTCTCTCTCTCTCTCTCTCTCTCTCTCTCTAGCTCACCTTTATTTTACCGCCTAATTGGAAGGGACAGTTAATTACGAGTTAAATACCATCATTAACATGCAGGTAATTACACTACTTAGCTACCTTGCGTGTTTTCCAAAAGGGGGACAGGGAGAGGGAGGAGAAACAGGGGATGTACAGCCCGGGAGGATTATAAAGAGAAAAAAAGGAATAGATATAGAAAATTAAGAGTTATTTAAAGGAAAAGGTGTGCGAGAAAAGTGCCACGATATGGAAGGGGAGAGAAGATAAGGCACAAGAAAGAAAGAAACAGGAAAAAGAAGAATGGAAGAAAATAAGGAAAAAGTAAGGAAAATAAAGAAATATATATATATATATATATATATATATATATATATATATATATATATATATATATATATATATATATATATATATATATATATATATATATATATATATATATATATATATATATATATATATATATATATATATATATATATATATATATATATATATATATATATATATATATATATATATATATATATATATATATATATATATATATATATATATATATATATATATATATATATATATATATATATATATATATATATATATATATATATATATATATATATATATATATATATATATATATATATATATATATATATATATATATATATATATATATATATATATATATATATATATATATATATATATATATATATATATATATATATATATATATATATATATATATATATATATATATATATATATATATATATATATATATATATATATATATATATATATATATATATATATATATATATATATATATATATATATATATATATATATATATATATATATATATATATATATATATATATATATATATAAAGGAAATCAGAAGAAAACAACATATAATAAAAATAAGATAGGTAGATAGACAATGGAAACAGCAATATAAATATTCGCAATTCTCATAATTATGATAACAACAGCAATGATGATGATGATGATGATGATGAATAACAATAATAATAATAATATGTAATAATAATAATAATAAAAAAAATTGTAATAATTATGGTAAAGAATAATAATAATAATAATGATAATAATAATAATAATAATAATAATAATAATAATAATAATAATAATAATAACAATAAGAAAGATAATAATAATAATAATAATAATAATAATAATAATAATAATAATAATAATAATAATAATAATAATAATAATAATAATAATAATAATAATAATAATAATAATAATAATAATAATAACAAAAATAATAATAACAATAATGATGATGACAATAATATTAAATATATACAAGTACATCAATATAAATAATAGCAATTGTCATAATTATGATAATAACGGCAAAGATGATGAGGATGATGATAGTGACAATAATAATAATAATAATAATAATAATAATAATAATAATAATAATAATAATAATAATAATAATAATAATGATAATAATAATAATAATAATAATAATAATAATAATAATAATAATAATAATAATAATAGCAACAATAACATTCAACACTAATACAACACAACGTCATGTCTCTCTCACTAAAAGTGTTGCTGAGTGTTTCATAAAGGCAACACACACACACACACACACACACACAGACACACTCACACACACACAGCAAGAGCAACAGCAGGCGCGACATATAAGAGGAGGAGGAGGAGGAGGAGGAGGAGGAAGGAGGAAGGAGGAGGGGGAAGGAGGAGAAGGAGGAGGAGGAGGAGGAGGAGGAGGAGGAGGAGGAGGAGAAACAGGAGGAAACAATGTCTGTCTGTGTGTGTGTGTGTGTGTGTGTGTGTGTGTGTGTGTGTGTGTGTGTGTGTGTGTGTGTGTGTGTGTGTCAATTACGTTGAGGTACACTTTCCTTCATTCCAGAGGTGATGTGACACTGGCAGACTCTCCCCCCCCCCCATCCTCCTCCTCCTCCTCTTCTTGCTCCTCCTCTTGTGAATCAAATTCTTTTCATTTTCGCTTTTCTTTTTCTTTTCTTTTTTTTCGCTTGTTATTTTCTTTTTTGGTGGTCGATTCTTCATGTTTCTCCAGTTTTGCTTTTTGTCTTCTTTCCATGTCATTGTCCTCCTTCTCCTCCTCCTCCTCCTCCTCCTCCTCCTCCTCTTATATTCTCTCTTTCTCCTCTTTCTTCTTCGTTGTCAACTTTTCTTTATCATAATTTTTCTCTCAGTTTTTCATGCAATCTTAAATATTTTCCTTCTTCCTCATTTTTCTCTTTCCTTCTATTCTTCCTCTTCCTCCTCCTCTTCCTCCTCTTATTTCTCCTCACGCTCTCTTATTTTATCATTCCTGTCGCTTTCTTTCATTTTTTCCTCTCCTTTCTTACACTTTCTTCCCTTCCTCCTCCACACTACCTCCTTTTCCTCCTCTTCTTCCTTTTCCTCTTCCTCTTCTTCTTCCTCGTCCTCCTCCTCTTCGTTACTTCATCATTATCATCACAAAAAGACACGAGAGAACAACACCTCCCCACACAAAGATGTCCGATGAAATATGAAAACACTTCCACATTTAAGTCCAGCTTCTCTTATTGTTTCGCTCGTCAGCAACTTTCCCTGGGCCAGTGGGACGAAATAATGTGAAATATTGTAGCCATTAATTCTTGTCCGGCGTATGCAGCTTTTTGGGAGAGCAGTCAAGTGGGAGTGTGTTTTGTTATGGTCTGTCTCTCTCTCTCTCTCTCTCTCTCTCTCTCTCTCTCTCTCTGGTTGTTTTCCGTTTTTTTAATTTTATTTTCGTCTTATGTTGAGTGAATTGGATTATATTTCGTCTCTCTCTGTCTGTCTGTCTGTCTGTCTGTCTCTCTTTTTTCTTTTATTTATACCTTGTGGGCTTTTCACGGGAATTTCAGGGCTAAAGGGAATACTTTTTGTGGTACCTCCTATCTCAAAGGCCACCCGCTAGGAAACCCTTGCCCCGAGTGAGGAAGCCCAACCTACACTCGGACCGTGGACAGGATTCGAACCCGTGCGCTTGGAGACCCCTCAGACCCCAAAGCACGCATGGTTCCACTGTACCAAGGCGGCCCCTGTCTCTCTCTCTCTCTCTCTCTCTCTCTCTCTCTGTGTGTGTGTGTGTGTGTGTGTGTGTGTGTGTGTGTGTGTGTGTGTGTGTGTATTTACCTAATTGTATTTACCTAATTGTAACATACGGGAAAAGAGCTATGCTCGTGTTGTCCCGTCTCCATATCTATTAATGTCCAGCTTTTTCTTAAAATCATGAATATTCCTTGCGTTGACCACTTCCACGTCTAAACTATTCCATGCTTCCACCCTTCTATGAGGGAAGCTATATTTTTTCACATCTCTCCTATAAGTGGCCATTTTTAGTTTTTTCCCATGCCCTCTCGACATTCTTCCATTCCACATACACAGATCTTCCCTATCCATTTTTTCCATGCCAATCATCACTCTGTATATTGCTATCAGGTCTCCCTTTCTCTCTGTTTTCCAGGGTTGGAAGTTGCATTCTTTTCAGTCTGTCTTCATAAGTCAAATCTCTTAAGTCAGGCACCATTTTCGTTGCAGCCCTCTGTACTTTCTCTAGTTTCCTTATGTGTTTCTTTAAGTTCGGAGCCCACTGTATTGTTGCATATTCAAGCCTCGGTCTTATCATTGCAGTAATTATTTTCTTCATCATTTCTTCATCTAGATATACGAACGCCACTCTTATGTTCCTCAATAAGTTCAATACTTCTCCAATTATTTTGTTTATATGTCTCTCTGGCGATAGGTCATTGGTAATTGTCACCCCAAGGTCTTTTTCTTCATGACTGGTTTTATGTCTTCATTTCCTATCTTGTACATACTCCTGATTCTTCTTTCACTCTTGCCAAACTCTATTTTCTTGCATTTTGTCGTGTTGAACTCCATTTGCCATGTACAGCTCCATTTCCATATTCTGTCCAAGTCTTCCTGGAGTAGTTCGCAATCTTTGTCACATCTCACTTTTCTTAACAATTTTGCATCGTCTGCAAATAGGCTCACATAACTGGACACCCCATCCACCATGTCATTTATGTAGACTGCGAACATTACTGGTGCCAACACTGATCCCTGTGGAACTCCACTCTCCACCAATCCCCATTCTGATGGTCTGTCCTTAATTATTGTTCTCATTTCTCTTCCTACCAAAAGTCTTCCATCCATTTTAGTAAACTGCCATGCACTCCTCCTACCATTTCAAGTTTCCAGATCAGTCTCTGGTGTGGTACCTTATCAAAGGCCTTTTTTAAATCCAGATATATTCCATCAGCCCAACCATCTCTTTCCTGTATTACATCTATCACCCTCGAATAGTAACATATCAGGTTTGTCGTGCATGAACGCCCTTTCCTAAAACCAAATTGACACTCACAAAGTATGTCATTTTTCTCCAAGAAGTCTGTCCATCTAGTCTTCACCACCCTCTCACACATCTTAGCTACCACACTTGTAAGTGACACTGGTCTATAGTTCAATGGGTCTCTCTTGTTACCTGATTTATAGATTGGGACAATGTTAGCTCTTTTCCAGTCTTGGGGCACTACACCTTCCCTTAATGAGGCATCAATTACTTCACAAACTTTTTCTGCCAATTGCTCCCTGCATTCTCTTAAAATCCATCCTGATACCCCATCAGGTCCCACAGCTTTTCTCACTTCTAAACTCCCCATCATGTTCTTGATCTCCTCCACAGTTACTTGAAACTCCTTCATAATCCCTTTCTGTTCCATTACCAGTGGTTTGTCAAAAGCAGTCTCCTTTGTGAATACCTTCCGAAAGCATCCATTCATAGCCTCTGCCATTTCCCTGGGATCTTCACTGTATACTCCATTTACTTCTAAACTTTCAATACTTTCTCTATTTTTGATGTTGTTGTTCACATGTCTGTAAAAAGCCTTGGTTGGTCTTTACATTTATCAATTATATCCTTTTCTTGTTTCTTTCTTTCTTCTCTTCTAATCAACACATATTCATTTCTTGCTCTTTTGTAACTTTCCCACTGCTTAATCCGTCTTTTCCTTCTCCACCTCTTCCATGCATCCTCTTTTCTTGTTCTAGCCTTTTCACATCTATCGTTAAACCAGTCCTGCTTTCCAACTTCTCTATGTTGTCTTATTGGTACAAATTTTTCTCACCTTCTTTGTATATTTTTATAAATTCCTTCCACTTTTCATTTGCTCCTTAGCACTCTTGAATTTCATCCAATTTGTCTCTTGAAAGAATTTCTTTAGGTTTCCAAAATCTGTCTTGGCATAATTCCATCTTCCCACTTTATATTCTTCATTTCTTCTAGATTTCTCTTCGTCTATCACCTTGAACTCCAAAACTGCATGATCACTCTTTGCTAAAGGGCACTCCACCCTCATCTCCTCAATGACCATTGGCTCTGTACTAAAGACCAAGTCCAGTCTTGACGATGCTCCCTCTCCTCCAAACCTAGTATCTTCTTTGACCCACTGAGTTAACACATTTTCCATTGCCAGTGTCAATAGTGTATTTCCCATGTTGTCTCTGATCCTTCCATTGACCAGTCCTCCCAACACACCTCTTTACAATTAAAATCTCCCATCATTATAGTTCGTTCACAGCCACCCAACATTTCTTCCAGACATGTTCCTGTATCACTTATCATTTCTTCATATTCCTGTACTGACCATGCATTTGTCTTAGGTGGTACGTACACCACTATGTAGTGCCTCTTTTTCCTTCATTAGTTTCTGCTCTGATCTTTAGCACTTCTGCCTTTCCCATACCTTTTTCACTTGATCCACCTTTATATCTTTTTAACCAGCAACATCACTCCTCCTCCCATCTTACCTACTCTATTTCTTTTCCAAACGTTATATTTCCTTCTCCAACCTTCATCAGGTCTTCTCCTCTCTCAGTTTTGTTTCAGTAAGACCCACAATATCTGGGTTCTTGTCCTCAAGTAATCGTTGAGTTCTAAAATCCCGATATCACTCCATTTATGTTGGAATACATTACATTTCGCTCATATGTAAGTTTCTTTAGTCCTTTCTTGCTGTACTTTTCTGGGTTATGAACCACTTCCTCAGTCTCATATCCAAGATTCTCCAGAAAAACTCTTTCTTCTCTCTTCTGTCCTCTCTTCATTTTTTTCAAAGCCTCCTTTCTCAACTCATTTAACATTTCTCTTTCCTTTTCACCGAGATCTCTTCTCAACCAAATCTTCCTTGTTGTTTCCTGCTGGGCTAGCCTCCATGACTTCTCCACCAATTCATCTACATCCTTTTGTGACTTAAGTTTGATTCTTATTGGCCTCATACCTTCTCTTGTGAACTTTCCAATTCTATGGAAGTCCTCTATTTCTTGTACTAGGTCTTTTCCTCCTCCTGCACCACATTAATGATATTATTTATCACCTTTTTATGTTTTTCTCTCTCCATTTTACTCGGTGTCTTATCCTCCTCCACACCAAATATCACCACACATCTCTTTTGTCTACAGTTTCCTCACCAATGTCTCATTTGACTTAATAACCTTCACCACTTTCTCAGCTATCTTCTCTTCTATGATCTGTTGATCTATAATTTCAGCAAGGCCCAAAGTTTTCTCCCTGACTCTTTGATTTCCTTTTCCAGACTTGCAACTTTGTAATTTACCTCCTTTCTTTCCACTTCCTGACTTTTTTTCCATTCAGCCTGCTTCTCCATCACTTTTCCTAGAGATTCTCCACATTTTTCGCAATTCACTTTAATTAGCTTAACTTCCTCTTTCAGTGCTGCATTTTCCTTCTTCATATCGGCACAGTCTCTCTTTACATTGTCATAACTCGTTTCCAGGCCCTCATACTTTTCAAACAGTTTTTCAATTTTACCTTCTAACTCCAGAATTTTCTTCACATAAG
>NC_059259.1:3747241-3754741 GCF_017591435.1 Portunus trituberculatus
CCCTCACTTCTCACGCAAGGCAGGGCAGGTGTGTGGCAGGATACGTGGAATGGTGAGGCGGGCAGGTGTTGAGTGGGTGTACCTCTATATTGCCGCCAGGTGTCTCTGCTGACGCACTGCAGGGAATTGTGTGGGAAGATCATCGGGGCTTAGAAACACGGGTGAATTAATTCCTTTCCGTTTTATTTTTTTATTATTGTAATTTTTTAAGAGGGTGTGTTAGAGGGAGACAATTACAACGCTAGTTTTTCTGGGTGGGGAGATGAGTGATTAAGGGGCTGGGAACAGATTTTTAAGATATGTACTGAAGAATAGAGGAGACAATTAACAGGTATTATTTTTTTTCAAGAATTGTGATTTGGATTGAAAAAAAAAAAAAACAATCAATAGCCTTTGTATAATCATTTATCTATTTTTCGTTGGCCTGGGAGAGTCCCGTTCTTGTTTTAGTGTGTTAAGGTTGAGGAGAAACATTTAACAAGAATTTTTTTCCTTATTTTTTAGCGGGTTGGGACTCTGGAGTTTAGGGAAAGACAATTAGCAAATTTGGGGTTGTGGAAAAGACAATTACTGGAACATTTTCTGTTAATGGCAGGTGTTTTGAGGTTGGGGAGAGATTCAGTGGGACTTTTTTTTTTTTATACCATGCGGGCTTTTCATGGGAATTTCTGGGCTAAAGGGAATATTTTTCGGGGTACCTCCTATCTCAAAGCCTACCCGCTAGAAAACCGTTGCCCCGAGTGAGGAAGCCCAACCTACACTCGGACCGTGGACAGGATTCCAACTCGTGCGCTTGAAGACCCCTCAGACGTCAAAGCACGCATGGTTCCACTGTACCACGGACTTATTTTCTCTTATTTTATCAGGAGGTAAAGCGACAACTATTGGGCCTTTTCTCTCCTTTTTCTCTTTGGTTTGTCTAACTTGGACATGAAAAAAACAGTAAATAATCTTTTAAGCTCAGAAACTTTTAACACTTAATCGCTGAAATTGCTCAGGGATTCAAAAACACTATTGCAGCAACAGTGAACAATTCGGAAGCTTAGAAATTAATAAAAGGCTCGATCAGCAAATAAAAAGAAAAAGAAATAGGTTGATATTGCACTGGATATTTCATTTTGTAAACTGGGAAAAAAAAGTTCACGATACCTTAAAAGTAAACAAATAAAACAAATCTACAAATGAAAAGAAGTCAATGAAAGTAAAGATGCAAGAGAGAGAGAGAGAGAGAGAGAGAGAGAGAGAGAGAGAGAGAGAGAGAGAGAGAGAGAGAGAGAGAGAGAGAGAGAGAGAGAGAGAGAGAGAGAGAGAGAGAGAGAGAGAGAGAGAGAGAGAGAGAGAGAGAGAGAGAGAGAGAGAGAGAGAGAGAAACAAACATATACACAGACAAGCAGGCAGACAAAAGACTAGGTAAAAAAAAAAACAAGAAAAAAAAAAACATATATATAAACAGAGACCAGACTGACTAACAGAGAGACAGACGGACAGGCAGACTCAGAGCAAATGAACATAGAATAACTTACCTTTTCCTGCATTCCAGACGATGTAAATTGAAACAGAATAAAGGGAGAGGAAGGAGAAATGATAAAAACGTAACTCGGACAACAAAAGAACAAGAAGAACAAATGGAGAGATGACACGAAGGATTAAAGAAGAGAAAGAGAGAGAAAAAAATGATGATAATAACATACTTGAGTGATGAAACTAAGTGTTAATATAAGAGATCACACACACACACACACACACACACACACACACACACACACACGGAAATATATATGAAGATAAATAATAAATGAATAAATAAATAAATAAATAAGTAAAAGACTATACATGAGAGAGAGAGAGAGAGAGAGAGAGAGAGAGAGAGAGAGAGAGAGAGAGAGAGAGAGAGAGAGAGAGAGAGAGAGAGAGAGAGAGAGAGAGAGGAGGATGTAGAGTGAAAGATAACACACAAAGAACACAAAAGACTGATATAAAAAATGAAATTAAGAAGGAAGGAAATAAGGAATGAAGGAAGAGAAGGAGAAAACGAGAAGTGAATGAATGAAGGATGAAGGGAAGGGAATGAAGGAAGGTAAGAAAAATAAAGCAAAATTGAAGCAGGGGAGAAATGAAAAGATTAGAAAGAAGAATAGACGATGGAGTGAGGGAGGAGGGAGGAGGGAGGAGGTAGGAGGGAGGGAATAATAGAAGGAGGAAAGGAGGGAGGGATATAAGAATAGAGTATGAAAGAGAAGGTCAAGGAAGGAAGAAGGGGAAGAAGTAAAATTAAATTAGGTAGGGAAGCTTGAAGAGAGAGAGAGAGAGAGAGAGAGAGAGAGAGAGAGAGAGAGAGAGAGAGAGAGAGAGAGAGAGAGAGAGAGAGAGAGAGAGAGAGAGAGAGAGAGAGAGAGAGAGAGAGAGAGAGAGAGAGAGAGAGAGAGAGAGAGAGAGAGAGAGAGAGAGAGAGAGAGAGAGAGAGAGAGAGAGAGAGAGAGAGAGAGAGAGAGAGAGAGAGAGAGAGAGAGAGAGAGAGAGAGAGAGAGAATGATATTTCTAGGCAACAACAACAACAACAACAAAACGATGAATAGGCAAGGAAAGAAATGAAAGAGTGTGTGTGTGTGTGTTACAACGAACATCAAGAATTAAATGGTGGAGGTTGAAGGATGAGGCGTTGAAAGCGGAGTTTAAAACCAAAGTGCTGGACAGTATGGTAGAAGCTGAAGATCCAGACACATGGTGGACAACAAGCAGCAGCCACATAATTGAGATAGGGAAGAAGTATTTGGGAAAACATCAGGCAAGGACGCCCGCAGGATAAGGAATCTTGGTGGTGGAATAATGAGGTGAGAGAGAAAGTTAAGGCAAAGAAGGAGGCAAAGAAAACATATGACAGAATGGGAAATGAAGAAACAGAAAGAGCCTATAGAGAAGCAAATAAAGAAGCTAAGAGGTCAGTAGCACAAGCGAAAGCTAGAGCAAGGAAGGCATGTACGATAAATTAGAAACCAGGGAAGCAGAGAAGAGGATATTTGCACTAGCAAGACAGAGAGAGAAGTCAACAAAGGATTTTACGCATATCAAGCAGGTTAAAAATAAGGAAGGTAGAGTTCTAATTGATGACAATGAAATAAAAGAGCGATGGAAAGAATATTTCAAGACACTTTTGAATGAGGAAAACCCAAGAGGAGTGATGGAGGATGGGGAACCAAATGACAGGAGAACAACAGCAATTTCAAGGGAGGAAGTCAAACAAGCCTTGAGGAGGATGAACGATGGGAAGGCAACAGGGCCGGATAACATACCTGTAGAGGTGTGGAAGAGTTTAGAAGAGGAAGGGCTTGAGTGGCTGTGTTGGTTGGTAAATAAGATCTATGAGAAGGAGAAAATCCCAAATGCATGGAGATGCAGCGATATTGTCCCAATATACAAAGAGAAAGGAGACATACAGGACTGTGAAAATTACAGAGGAATTAAATTAATGTCGCATACAATGAAGCTGTACGAAAGGATAATTGAGAGAAGAGTAAGGGAGAAACACAGGTGGGAGAAGAACAATTTGGTTTTATGCCGGGAGAAGTACTACCGATGCAATCTTTGCGCTAAGACAACTGCTGGAGAAGTATGGGGAGAAACAAAGAGAGTTACACCTTATTTTCATTGATTTGGAAAAAGCTTATGATAGAGTACCACGCCAGGAAGTTTGGGCTAGTATGAGAAGAAAAGGAGCATCAGAGAAGTATGTGAGAGTGATCCAGGACATGTACGAAGGCTCAAGGACGAGGGTAAGGAGCAGTGTGGGAGCAACAGAGGAGTTCTGTGT
Organism: Portunus trituberculatus; assembly: GCF_017591435.1. Classification (NCBI taxonomy): domain Eukaryota; kingdom Metazoa; phylum Arthropoda; class Malacostraca; order Decapoda; family Portunidae; genus Portunus; species Portunus trituberculatus. Next base: position 3,751,050 of record NC_059259.1, read on the forward strand.
GAGAGTGGGCCTGCACCAGGGATCTTCTCTGAGCCCATATCTGTTCAACCTACTCATGGATGACAGTATTCAAAATATAAAGGAGGAGGCACCGTGGACTATGTTGTTCGCGGATGACATCGTCTTGGTGGATGAAAGTAGAGATGGTGTGGAGAGAAAGTTGGAGAGATGGCGACGAGCATTGGAGGAGAGAGGTTTGAGAATTAGCAGGAGAAGACGGAGTATCTGAATTTTAATGGTCGACAGGAGAGTGAAGTATGGATGCAAGATATGAAGTTAAAGGGTGTGAAGGAGTTCAGATACTTGGGCTCTCATATATCAGCGGACGGCAACCTGGATGGAGAGATCATTCACCGTATCCAATCGGGCTGGAAGAATTGGAAAAGAACAACTGGAGTGCTCTGTGACCGAAAAATTAGTGCAAGAGTAAAGGGAAAAGTGTTCAAATCGGTGGTTAGACCTGCCATGTTATATGGTGCGGAGACGTGGCCAATAAAGAAAGCACAGGAGAATAAGTTGGAGGTTGCTGAGATGAGAATGTTAAGGTGGATGCTTGGGGTGACAAGGAGGGATAAAGTGAGAAACAATTTTATAAGAGGAACAGCCAAAGTAACGGAGGTGACAAAGAAAGTACAAGAAAGGAGAATGCGATGGTTCGGTCATATCAAAAGGCGAGAAGAAGGATATGTCGGCAGAAGGATATTGGATATGGAAGTGGAGGGAAGAAGACGACGTGGCAGGCCAAAGAAAAGATGGAAGGATCGTATTGGAGAGGACCTGAGGGAGAGAGGATTGAGTGGAGAGGAGTTTGGGGACAGAGCCTTGTGGAGAAGACTAGTGAGGAACAGCGACCCCATATGAACATGGGAGCAGCTTCATGTGGGCCAGTGGTGGTTGTCGTCCGCCAGACACTGTGACGATATCTGACCCGTGTAAAAGCTAAATGTTAGGAGAGACTAAATGTCCCAGAGCCAAGGGGCGGAAGTGAAGAATGAGGTGTGAACAGGAGAAAAAAATAATAAAGGAAAGGAAAAGACTGGGAGAGAATAAAGAACTGAGTGAGTGTGAGACACATAGGAGGGAAGCAAAATGCCCAGGATGCAGAGACAACTTTTTCATGTCCCGTGTCTTCAGGTCCAGTCTCTGCAACGAGGAAAAGCAATACTCTCTGAAACATCCGAGAACAAAACAAGAACGCAGATGTTTGTGCTTTTCAATCTACTCATGACTTGTTTTAAAAATCTAGAACTCATCTTCTCTATATTGTTACTTGTCCGACTCTCAACAAATAGGAGCTGTAAAGGAACAATGTCAAGCATAAGTCTCTGGAACCTGAGTACAGTGAAAAGAGACAGAATGTGACTTGTATCTAGGAAATATTTATTATAAAATATGCAAATAAATATATATATAAAAATATTTGAAGTTATATACAAAAAAAAACAAGGCAGTTGTTATTCCTCTCTACAAGATATCTCATTAGTCTTATTGATATTTATCTATGATTTATCTATATATTTATTATTATATATCTAGAAATATATATATTATATATATGTATCTATATATATTATATATATATATATATATGTTAAAAATTTATGTATATGAAAATCAACTATATGAAAGAGAAGGAATAAAAATATAAGAATCGTAGAAAAGATGCTATATATGGTTGATGTATATCAAGGTGTTCTGATGAAGAGAAACATTGTGTAGCAGATACAAAGCGTGAGCAGGTGACTTTCATACTAAGGATTGTAAGGAATTGTATCTGCCTTCTTTATAACTATGTATATTCAGTAGACAGATGATGTAGAAAGGTCTTAAAAGAACAGTAAGAGAAAGGAAGCGTTTAGGCACATATCTGTCCCTCAACCTTCAACAGGATCCAAAATCCTCTCCCTTCTCCTAAGGTCGTTACTAAAAGAAAAAATTAGTAAATGGTGAGATAAGAAAAGGTGTCAGAACATCTATAATATACAAAAAAAGGTAGATAATAAGATAAAGAAATAAAAGAAATAAGTTGTTAGAGAATAGAATAACTGAAAAGCAGAAGATAACAGAAATGATTAATTTATGAGAAAAGTAAGAGAATTAAAAAAAATTTACATTTGTGTAATACTGAAATATATTATATAAAATTTTATAAGCAGAAATGTTCTGATTTTTAACACAGCTTTGGAAAATTCAACATGTGAAAAATGTGTTTTTTTAAAGTGTATAACAGTTTGTTTCACAAAACATCTTAATTTGAAACTTTATATATATGTTTATATAGATATATATATATATATATATATATATATATATATTATATATAAGAGCAAAGAAAATCTTATGACAATGTAAAGAAAAAGCAACTCCCTCAACTATACCATAAATCACCTACATATCAGTTTGAATTCAACTTTAGACAGATAACAATGATAACAGAAGATGTAATACAACTGTGTCTTTCCGGGGAGTTGCAGAATACAGAAAAATTGGATGTTTAAATGTTTGAAAATTTTGAGACCATCTAGGGTGATGAAGAGCCAGTAGATTTGTTACTAAAAAGAAGTAACATTATCCTTGCGTATAGACGACAAGGTACTTTCTACTGCTAGACGCTTCACTCTTGAAGTGTCAGGGTGCGATAACACAAAGGAACCTACAGGAGCATCCTTGACACGCACTGATATAACGCGAGCACTTGTAGGGCCCACATATTGATCACCAATAACAACAGCTGCACTCATTTTAGGTACAGACACAGAACACTTTGAGTCAACTGCATTAGCAGCTGGAACAGTTAGGTGCCTCATCGCAAGAGCCTCGTTGACTCTTGGGAGAGGGGACTCTTCAAAGTGTACACGTTTAGTGGTGACATTTAAAATAGATTTAGGGTTAGATGTAGCATAAAAAAGTTTCATCCTTATAAGAAAGTGCCTGATATTTAGGATGAAGATAAATATCATTTTCTGCAAGTGTATCAAAGCCTAAAAGAGTATCACACTGCAAGGAAAAATTAGAAACTATATGAAATTTTGCAAGAAAGGTAGAATCATGAGGGTGAAAAGAAATAGGTAGGAGAACACTTCCTATAATGTGTAATGGAGAACCTTCAACACCTTTGAAAGTGCGTTGATATTGTTGAAAAGAAAGCTTATATAACTGAAACAGTTTGAGATATGCACTTTCTGTGATTAAGCTAACATCCGCACCAGTGTCCATACAGACAGAGAATGGCGTGCTGTATGTGTAACATTGAAAATTCTGGCAGTGAGAAACATTAGATGTTAAGGAAGGAACACATAGTGACGCTGTGTTAGATTGTGTAGCTAGTCTTTCAGTTTGTGAAAGACAGCCTGTTGAAAATTTGACTGTGGCGTGACAGTTTGTTGCTTTTGATATCTGAGTATTGTTCTACATTCTTCAGTAGATGTGTGTACAATTGCCGTGGATCATACAGTAGTATGGTGGAGGCAACAACGCTGTTTTAGTGGTATCAGAGTGACTACCACGTGACCAAGACCTATAACGCTGTGGTTTTCGGTCTCGTGACAACTGTCTGGAACGAGTGTTACGGTAACTGCATGAATCTGACTTCATAGATGAAGCTGTGGTGCTATACTGAGCATTTGTTTTCTCATGACGTTGTTTTTTAAAACAACGTTGTAGTGTGTGTCCAGTTTTATGACAAAACTGGC
>NC_059259.1:3764741-3774741 GCF_017591435.1 Portunus trituberculatus
GAGATGCAGCGATATTGTCCCAATATACAAAGAGAAAGGAGACATACAGGACTGTGAAAATTACAGAGGAATTAAATTAATGTCGCATACAATGAAGCTGTACGAAAGGATAATTGAGAGAAGAGTAAGGGAGAAACACAGGTGGGAGAAGAACAATTTGGTTTTATGCCGGGAGAAGTACTACCGATGCAATCTTTGCGCTAAGACAACTGCTGGAGAAGTATGGGGAGAAACAAAGAGAGTTACACCTTATTTTCATTGATTTGGAAAAAGCTTATGATAGAGTACCACGCCAGGAAGTTTGGGCTAGTATGAGAAGAAAAGGAGCATCAGAGAAGTATGTGAGAGTGATCCAGGACATGTACGAAGGCTCAAGGACGAGGGTAAGGAGCAGTGTGGGAGCAACAGAGGAGTTCTGTGTGAGAGTGGGCCTGCACCAGGGATCTTCTCTGAGCCCATATCTGTTCAACCTACTCATGGATGACAGTATTCAAAATATAAAGGAGGAGGCACCGTGGACTATGTTGTTCGCGGATGACATCGTCTTGGTGGATGAAAGTAGAGATGGTGTGGAGAGAAAGTTGGAGAGATGGCGACGAGCATTGGAGGAGAGAGGTTTGAGAATTAGCAGGAGAAGACGGAGTATCTGAATTTTAATGGTCGACAGGAGAGTGAAGTATGGATGCAAGATATGAAGTTAAAGGGTGTGAAGGAGTTCAGATACTTGGGCTCTCATATATCAGCGGACGGCAACCTGGATGGAGAGATCATTCACCGTATCCAATCGGGCTGGAAGAATTGGAAAAGAACAACTGGAGTGCTCTGTGACCGAAAAATTAGTGCAAGAGTAAAGGGAAAAGTGTTCAAATCGGTGGTTAGACCTGCCATGTTATATGGTGCGGAGACGTGGCCAATAAAGAAAGCACAGGAGAATAAGTTGGAGGTTGCTGAGATGAGAATGTTAAGGTGGATGCTTGGGGTGACAAGGAGGGATAAAGTGAGAAACAATTTTATAAGAGGAACAGCCAAAGTAACGGAGGTGACAAAGAAAGTACAAGAAAGGAGAATGCGATGGTTCGGTCATATCAAAAGGCGAGAAGAAGGATATGTCGGCAGAAGGATATTGGATATGGAAGTGGAGGGAAGAAGACGACGTGGCAGGCCAAAGAAAAGATGGAAGGATCGTATTGGAGAGGACCTGAGGGAGAGAGGATTGAGTGGAGAGGAGTTTGGGGACAGAGCCTTGTGGAGAAGACTAGTGAGGAACAGCGACCCCATATGAACATGGGACAGCTGAAGAGTGTATATATATATATATATATATATATATATATATATATATATATATATATATATATATATATATATATATATATATATATATATATATATATATATATATATATATATATATATATATATATATATATATATATATATATATATATATATATATATATATATATATATATATATATATTACATATTCCTATATATATATATATATATATATATATATATATATATATATATATATATATATATATATATATATATATATATATATATATATATATATATATATATATATATATATATATATATAATATACATATATATATATACATATATATATATATATATACATATATTGTTAGGGCCACTGTTCGTCCACTTAATTATATTATATGTAGGTGTGGCGACGCGCGGGTTGAGACACGCTTTGTTTCGTCCTGTTTGTTTTGTTGGTGGCCGTGGTCACTTCAGTGTGGTTTGGTAAGGGTGGCTGTGTGCCCCACCATTGTGCCCTTGTGTAGTATCAGTAGTATACTGTTTATAGTACATTTCCTGAGTGCGTAGCCTTCAGCGGAGATAGACACTTTGTCTCTCTCGTCGGTCTGGCACAGTGTGTAGTAGAGATTCGTGTTGCTGGGCTTCGTCTTGTTGCTCATTAGTCATCGGTCTGGGAGTTGTGCCCTCCTGTTGAGTAGCTGGCTTGCTACTGGGTAGACCGTGGCTGTGTAGAACAACGGGCTTGTTGTTCTGAGAAAGTGTGGCCGGTTGGGGCTGCATTTCTCGTGCGTTCGTCCACTCGGGTGTGGCAACGCGGAGAGACACGCTTTGTCTCGTCCTGTTTGTTTGTTGGTGGCCGTGGTCACCAGTGTGGTTTGGTGGGCGGCTGTGTGCCCCCACCATCTTTTGTATAGTTTCAGTAGTATACTGTATTGTAGTGGTAGTAGCCACGCACACTATTGAATGCTGAGAGGCTTCATGTCGGCCAGTGGTGCGTAGTTGTCGTCCGCCAGACTTGTCTGTGACGAGTATCTGGACTCCGTGTATAGCTGTTGTCACCCGTAGGTGGTGTCTGGGCTTGTGTGTACATCACCGGATGTGCTGTACACATCATATATTGTAGTAGTAGTAGGCTAGGGGTGTCAGTCTGACAGGTGTTAGGAAGCACTTGTAGTAAGATAGTATAGTAATATACCGCGCGCATTGTTCCAGTCTGTGAGTTATCACAGTCTGTGGACAAGGCGTGGAGAGGCATTAATACTTCATAGAGAAGTGGGTGGAATTGTCCTTGTGGGCGGTTTCTCTAGGGGGTATTAAGGCCTCGCCCTGTTACACATAACATCTGCCATTTATAAATTCTACTTGGTTGGGCACAGGATGAGAAGGAGTTGCTGAGGAGATTCCCTTACAGTGGGGAAAATTATACACTGTTGGCGACCTTGAAAGAACCTGAGGGTTACGGCGGCTGTGAGTTATAGTAGTGGGGACTCTGTGGAGTGTTTTATAATCCCCACTGTACTGACCGTAACAAAGTTGGCGATTTTGCCAGAATAACACTCTAGTGAGCTGTAGCAGTTAACCGCAGCCGTGTGGCGTACGTAACAATATATATATATATATATATATATATATATATATATATATATATATATATATATAAGAATAACCATTGTAATAATGGAAAAAATTCTATTCTATTCTATTCTATTCTATTCCGCCACACCAGGTGCGAGACCCAACCCTCCCGCATTGCAGCCCAACCCACATTCCTACAGATCTCAAAGGGACGTCAAGGGTGGAGACAGGAAGCGGTGTGACTACTGTTCCCGCCACGGACACACATCCGAGGCATGCTACAGCCGCTCTGCTGACCTTCGGCAGGAAATGATACTGAGAAGGGTCCTCACAGAAATGTAGGGAAAAGAACAAAATAGTCACTCTCAGCTGCCCTTTCAGGACTCAACTCTCCACCATCATGGCAACCACAACCAAGGCAACACTACAGCTAGAACCTCACTCACGTGGCAGGGCAGGCAGTAACGCGCCTCCCCCTGTCCCTGTAACCCACCGTCAAGCCAGCGCCAGGGGAAAACAAAAGACCAGGCACCTCAGCCACCACATGATTGTCGTGTCAGTCAACGTGAGGGGTCTCCGCACAAACCTTGGTGACCTCACCCACAACTTTGTTCTCCGACACCACATGGAGATTGTTGCCGTCATGGAAACGTGGCTCAGTGGTGAGCTCAAGCCGACGTTTGGCAACATCCCGGGCAACACAAAGTGGGTGAGGATGGACCGTGAGCACAGGGTGGGTGGAGGTGTGGCTGCATGCCTGCTTCAAACATGGCCTCCAAAGCCAAGCACTTGACGGGTATTTGCCTCAAGAAATGGAGGCTTTATTCCTCAGAGTGGTGTTAAGTGACAGCACTGGACTCCTCCTGTGTGTCATGTACCGCATCGCCCCCAAGCAAGGACGTTGAGCTCTGGATTTCCTGACGGAGGAATTGGATACTCTGCTACAGCTGCACAAGTGTTCCCACGTAATGATTCTGGGGGATCTGAACTTCCATCTAGTGCAGGATGCCTTCAACAGCCTTCTGGCGGTGGAGGGTCTAGAAAACCACGTATCCTTTCCTACATATGAGAGGGGGAGGATAGCTGGACCCTGTGCTTACAGATCTTCCTGACTCCAGCAACCTCTGCCTGCAACTGGGGATGGTGGGCACCTCTGATCACCATGCCGTGTTAACACTTGTCAAGCTGGACATGGCGAGGGAGGTTGCCGCCCCGCGCACTATATGGCTGTGGTAGCAGGCTGACTGGGCATCCCTGAGGCATGAGATTGCCCATACGGACTGAGACGCCCTGCTGAGAGGCAATGCTGAGGAAAAGGCCTGTGTCTTCACCACCAACCTCCTTGCCCTCCAGCAGCAGTACGTCCCTAGCAGGACGTACCTCGCCAGAATTGGTGATCCTGCTTGGTTTGTTTACCAATGCCGGGCTGTTGCTGAGGCCAAGTACACAGCCTGGGGAGGTACAAGCGTCGCCCGACACGCCACAACTTATCTAACCATTGCACAGCATGCAGAAGGGTGACGGGTAACTGCAGATGGGAGAGGAGACAGCAGCAGGAAGACCTATGGCGAAAGTTCTGTGGTTCAGGATTTGGCCACAAAACCTTTTGAAGGCTTGTCAAGGAGCAACAAGGGACAGGCCACCGCGACGCTGTTCCTCCACTAACCAGGCCAGACGGGACAACAGCCACCAACAGTGAGCACAAGGCTTCTCTGCTCACTGAGTTTTTTGCAACCAAAATGGCAGTCATTGGTATGAGTAGACGTCCACCTCACCTCCCTCAAGAAACAGACCATGTCGTTATCGAGGTTCTGGTAACACCTGGACAGGTTGAACGGCTGAAGTGGAAGAGACCAAAGCCACCGGCCCAGACAATGTCAATCCGTGGCTCCTCAAACGCTGCACCAGTAAGCTGTCAGGTCCCCTTACCAGTGTCTTCAAGTCCTGCCTGAAGGAGAGCAGGTGGCTCTCTATATGGAAAGAGGTAAGCGTGATACTTGCACACAAGAAAACTCGAAGTCTGAGCCCAGCAACTACAGACCCATCTCACTGCTCTCCGTGGTGGGCAAGATGCTGGAGCAGGTGGTGGAGGGTGTCATCTGTCATCACCTGAGTGAGCACTGCCTCCTCTCAGACAGGCACTTTGGCTTCTAGCCTGGCCGCTCAACAGCGGACTTCCTCACCCTACTCTCCCAAGGCTTACAGGATGCCCTGGGTGAAGGCCTGGATACTCTTGTGGTGGCCCTAAACATTGCTGGGACCTTTGATACGGTCTGGCACTCGGGGCTTGTGGAAAAGCTCCGTGCCTAGGGTATTCAAGGTAACCTCCTTCCGCTACTCGAGGACTACCTCCGAGGAAGAGCCCTGAGAGTGGTCATCAACGGACAGACATCCCAGTCGTCAACTATACAGGCCTCAGTTCCACAGGGCTCAGTGTTGGGCCCAATTCTGCGAAACATATTAATTGATGATCTCCTACGGCAAATACCGATGCTACTCGCCTACGCTGACGACTGCAACTTCTCCCGCTTCGACAGCAAGCGAGCCGTCAGGGAGGTAAATAAGCAGCTCAGGATAGTAGCGAAATGGGAAGAGACTTGGCAAGTCGGCTTCAACCCAGAGAAGACGCACGCTATGATAATCCCCCATTTCAGGACGCCTGTGGTTTGGAGGCCAGACACTTCCCCTCCAGAAACACGTCAAGGACTGTGGCTTGCACTTCGAACACCATGTTGCTGCTGTTGCCCACTAGGCCTCCCTGCGTTTTTTTGCCCTGCGTCGGATGGCTGGAAGCCTCGACTCCCAGAGCATCCGAACACTACATAAGGCTCATATACGACATTGTATGAAGTACAGTGCCTTGTCCTGGATGTTAGGTGCCGCCACCAACTCGCAGAGACTGGATGCCGTGGAACGGCATGCTCTGCGGCTGGTGGGGAGGGACGGACAGCAGCAGGAAGAGCAGACAGGAGTCACGTCGTCTCATCAACTCCCCTCCTCTGACTAACTGTCTTCAGTCTCTCTCTCACCGCCGAAATGTTGCATCCCTTTCTATATTTTATCGCTATTTTCATGGTAACTGTTCTACTGATCTTGCTAACTGCATGCCTCCCTTCCTCCTGCGGCCACGCTGCACAAGGCTTTCTTCTTCCTCTTATCCCTATTCTGTCCAACTCTCTAATGCAAGAGTTAACCAATACGTTCAATCATTCATCTCTTTCACTGGTAAACTCTGGAACTCCCTCCCTGCATCTGTATTTCCGAATTCCTACAACTTGTCTTCTTTTAAGAGGGAGGTATCAAGGCATTTGCTCCCCTAATTCTGGCTGACGGTTTTGGCACTTATTGTACTCTTTGGAGAGCCAGCGCTCAAGTGGGCTTTTTTCTAACTTTCTTTTTTTTGCCCTTGGATGGCCCTCTTCCCTACGTGAAAAAAAAAAAAAAACGTCGGTGTAGAATCGACGGGACGTGTTGGTGCTGGTGGTTCAGCACAAGGCCTGGGTGCTGGAATTACCTCATCTTAACTCAGTGTGGCTTCCACTACGAGCTGTCCGGAGGGAGACCTGGACAGCCACCTCTAGTGAAATGCTGGTGCAGGTGCCTCGATCTCACTCGAGGCAGCACCAGCGCTCCTACACAGCCAGAAGAGCAAAACTGTGGAACTCGTTCACGCAGCCACAAGTGACACACATACAATGTCAATACAACAAGTGAAAGTGGCTGCTCACAGGTGGCGAAAAATACAAACCTCCACACTAGTGCTGTGATAAATTTAAGTAGGACAAGTTCTTTCATATATATATATATATATATATATATATATATATATATATATATATATATATATATATATATATATATATATATATATATATATATATATATATTCAAGTACAAGCTTTTTAAATAACCCAAAAAAACGTGTTGCTTTAAACCTCTGTAATGTAGTATAAATAGAGAGAGAGAGAGAGAGAGAGAGAGAGAGAGAGAGAGAGAGAGAGAGAGAGAGAGAGAGAGAGAGAGAGAGAGAGAGAGAGAATCTTGTTAAAATCCATCTCAAGTAAAAGATTGGGAGAAGAAATAGAAAAGGTTAAAAAAATATCCTTCACGATAGCGGAGCAGATAACAGCAATTTTGCTGTAGAATCATGCACATGGTGATACAAGCACCAAAATTGGCATGATGACTGCCAAAGGTATACTTAACAAATCTGTCCGACTAGCCACCTGAAAATCCAAGATGGCGGCCATTTTTCAAGATGGCCGCCAAATTGAACTTCCGATAATGCATTATCGCATAAATAAGGATCTACCAGGCCGATTTGAGTGATCTTGTTGTCAAATTGTATGTTTTTTGGCATGCCGAATTAATTTTTGCCACTTTCAACACTCTCAAGTAAATATTTCATCATGATTTAACCAATTATATTGGATAGTTTAGTCAATGGTTGGGAGTTTATCTGATTTGTATGTGGTTTGTATGCTAGAAGGCAGTGGCTGGACCAGTGCCATTTCTGAAGCAGTGGTGGCGTCATCAGGTACAGCAGAGTCATTTCTGGCTGCGTCAAGTGTCACCAGTACAAGACTTGCCCACCAGATCACAGCATGCGGCCTGTATACCCTGATGAAAGAAGCTTACCGAGACTACTGTTCTGAGACTGAGATGTCAGGTAGCTTGCCTCTGACCTTTGATGACTGGCATGCTAAGCGGAGAAGCGTGAGTCCACAGTTCCAGTTTTGGAATATGGTGTTGGATATGGAGCTAGCAATATTCCTCCTGATCCGTTCTTTCAGGGAAGGAGACTTCGAGCTGTACCGAGAAGCCCTGTCAGAACTGATTCCGTACTTCTTTGCAAACAACAACACCAACTATGCCAGATGGCTTCCAGTGCACTTGCGGGACATGATGTCTCTTGACCAGCAGCATCCAGAAGTCGCCAAAGAGTTTCACAAAGGGAACTTTGTCGTTCACAAGTCTAAAAGAGAGTTCTCTGCCCTGGCGATAGATCAAGCCCATGAACAAAATAACGCTGTCATTAAAGGCGACGGAGGAGCTATCGGTCTGACTGAGGATCCTGGAGCATTAAGAAGATGGATGGTGGCTGGACCTGAAGTGAGCCGCCTAGTTGCTGCCTATGAGGCCGTATCCTGTGTGAAGGATGCAACCATCACGAACAACCATCACGAGCAGAATCCAAGTGCCCAGAGAAGATTTGCTGAGAAGGTTGAATCACTGCTAAGAGTGTTGAAGGAGATGGGCAACCCTTTCCAAGAAGAATCAGCTGAGCTACTAGTTTTAGACACGAAGAACATTGCAGATCCAGCCCTTGCAGAGCTGGTTGGCACACATCATAAACAAGGAAAACAACAATTCTGTTTATTCATGGAAGGCCTGAAGAGTAAAGATACAAGTTCATTCTACCAACCCATCAAAAAGAACAAGGTTGCTTTCTTCAAAGAAGAGAAGGCTGCAAACAGTTCCAAGGAAAAGGCACTGAAAGACGACTGCCACCTGTTCTCCAGACTATTCATTTCGTGCCAAGTCAGAGAGTGTGATTTGCAAGACTTCTTCAGGCATGAAAACCAGGCAGCTCCTGCCTCGCTCAGTGATGGTGGCAAGCTCCATACATCTCAGAAATCACAGCTCACTGAAATTCTTCAAACCAAGGTTACTCTGCCAGACAGAGAACCATACGGAGATGTCATCATAATTGATGGTTCAGCGCTCATCAATGCCGTGCCTCCGCGGAGCTCAAAGCCATTTAAAGACTACGCCAAGGAAGACATCCTGCCGAAAGTGGAATCATATGGTGCCAAATACAATCGGGTGGACATAGTATTCGATGTCTATAAGAAGTCAAGTCTGAAGTCTGAAACCAGGTCCAAAAGAGGACGAGGGATCAGAAGGAAAGTGACAGGAACATGCAAGACACCACAAAACTGGAAAAGCTTTCTGCGAGATGACAGCAACAAGACTGAGCTCTTTCATTTCCTTGCAGAGAAAATATGTGAAGCTGATACAAAAAGCACCATCATTGTGACAAAGGGAGACAATGTCATCAGCAATAGAATGAAATCCCTGGATGCTTTAGCTCCATGCTCTCACGAGGAAGCAGACACCAGAGTGTTTGTACATGCCAGGGATGCAACTTTAGAAGGTAGCAAGTCCATCATCATCAAAGCAAATGACACTGATGTCGTTGTGATAGCAGTATCAACACTGCCATTCCTACAAGAGCTTGGTCTGGAAAGTATGTGGGTTGCCTTTGGGCAAGGAGCCAATGCAAGGTGGATTCCAGTTCATGAGATAGTGGTTGCAATAGGGCCAGAGAGAGTCAGTGGCATCCTGTTCTTTCATGCTTTTACAGGCTGTGATGTCGTTTCTGGTTTCCGTGGGAAAGGAAAGAAGTCTGCATGGTTGACGTGGAATGTATGTAATGATGTCAGCAAAACCTTCATGAAACTCAGCCACTGCCCGCGAGAAGTTTCTGATGATGACCTGTACAAGCTAGAGCAGTTTACTGTCCTGATGTACGACAGGTCCAGTGCAGCTAGTAGTGTTGACGAGGCAAGGCTGGATCTCTTTGCCCGCAAGCAGAGGTCTTATGATGCAATTCCACCAACCAGAGCTGCCCTCATGGAGCATGCAAAGCGTGCTGCCTACCAGAGTGGGATCATCTGGGGCCAGGCAACTATCCCCAACCCAGAAACCAGCACTCCTGCCGACTGGGGTTGGATTCGAACAGGAGAGACGTGGCAGATATGCTGGACAGCCCTTCCCCCAATTGCAGCATGCTGTCAGGAACTGACAAAGTGCTCCTGCAAGAAAGGCTGCACCCGGAGATGCAAATGCTTCCGCTCAGGACTCTCTTGCACTGCTCTGTGTAGTTGTGTGTGTGAGCAGTAGCAGCGTGCTGAACTGAAAACACATAAACTCACTTTGGGACATTCCAAAATGTTTTGATGCATTATTATTTCGGTATTAATGGGGTGTTGTTTTTTTCTGCTCCAGTATGTGTCCGTCCATTTATATTGTATGTTCAAATGTTCAATGCTATGTTTTAAAAGTGTTTTATTATTTGAATGTTGGGTGAACTCTCAGGACTCTTGAACTGCTCTGTTTAGCTGTGTGT
>NC_059259.1:3779741-3784741 GCF_017591435.1 Portunus trituberculatus
TATCTTTGTTTAAAGGGCATTACAGTTTTTTCTTTGCTCTCTTTATACTCTCTTTATCATCCTCCTCCCTTCGCAAACTGCACTTTTTTTTCCTTTTATTCTCTCTTGTTTGCTTTCCTTGTTTCATTTCTTACTCTTCCTTTTTCTTTTTCTCCTTTCCGTTTGCCAATGGTCGCTCATCTGTTCCTCTTCCTCATTCATTTTACTTTCCTTGTCTTTCTGCTACAAATGAGATTGGTGTCTAAGTAAAACGAAAAGTCTTAAATCGTTTTTCCTGGTCTAAGAATGGTCAATAAATATCTCTCTTTGTCTGAAATGTGAAATGTTCTATCGTCACCTAATGATCCCTCTGACAGGTGTGTTGGAGCTCAGGGAAGATGTGCTTGTCGGGTGAGTTGTATCTTGAAACAGGTGTGTCATCTTCCAAACAAGTATATTGTATCTCAGACAAAGGAGGCGGTGGCGTAGTGGATAAGACGGTGAGCGTGGGATCAGGCAGACTCCACGCGTAGGTTCGAATCCCACCAAGTACGGCCTTGAAACTTTGCCATTTGTCGAGTGGTTTAAAGTTACCTATATGTCACCATAATACCCAGTGTTGATATGGGTACCACTATAAATAAAACTGCCTGCGCCATTAACGGGTAGAAGCTTCACAACGCTTCCAATACTCTTCAAGTTACCTACAGCCGCTATAGGCCAGGGCATAAAAAAAGAAAGTGTATTTTTGGTGTCATATCTTTCAAGTGTATTGTATCCAAGGTGCATCATCCCACAGGTGTGTTCCATCTTAGAAAGGTGTATTTGTGACGTCATATCTTTCAGGTGTGTTGTATCTAAGGTGAATCATCTCTAACAGGTGTGGCGCAATTACTGTGTGCCACGTATCATTGTTTCATTAATTAAACACCTTTACCCAATTTGCGTCTCCATGTACCGCGCATTCTTTCTCCGCAACTTCACTCGCACTCTTCACAGCTCCCTGATCACCGGCATAACTCGGCACGCAATTTCCATAACCGTGCAATCGCTTTCATAACTCGGACATAACTTCCATAGCGCGCGGATAATGTTCATAACTTCGGTATCATTATCATAACTTCCCAACGGACGTGTTCTAATGTGAAGTCTTTTTTTTTTTGTCTTTTTCTTGTTTTGTTCATCTTTTTTTATATTGTGTACTGCTTGTTTTTATTCATTGTAACTCTTTATTTTTGTATTACATTTATTCTATTTTCAAAACTTTAATATTTTGTAATAATTTTGTATTTTTTCTAATTTTCATTCTTTCCTTTCCCATTGATGTATTTTTTTTTTCATATTTGTTCATACTGTTTCTTCATTGCTTATTCAAGACTTATTTACATTCTCACATTGCGCTTTTCTTCTGTACTTCATTTTTTTCGTACAATTTAAATGTCTTGGTGTGCTTTTGTGTTGATTTCTGTTTTCTTTATGTATTATTTTCATTTTATGTCAAATATTTTTTTTCAGATTTTCATTTTCCATTTTTCTTTTACCTTTCATCAAATAATTCCAGTTTCAATGTCTGATCTCTCTCTTAAAAATTCCATATATTTTCTCTTCCTTGCTCTAAATAAAACATGTAAACATTTCATTATACACAGCTAACCCACTTAATTACTACATTCTTGCTACAAATGCATATTAAACACACACGTAATAGCATTTCCATTATTTTTTTTCGCGCCAATAATACAAGACAACACGGTATTTTAATGTAATCTATTCTCCATTATTTACTTTTCATTCTTCCTTTACGTCCTCCTCCTCTTCCACCTCTTCCTCTTCTTCCTCCTCGATTATGTAATACCCTTCTCTCCCCTCGTGTCCCCTGTTCCTTTTTCCTATCAGGTCATAAAATACACACACACACACACACACACACACACACACACACACACACACACACACACACACACACACACACACACACACACACACACACACACACACACACCAGGTGAGTTAATGAGGCGTGGCGACAGGTGAGAAGGGTCGTCAGGACAGGTGAGAGGAAGACAAGCTCAGGTGTTGTCAATAAGAGGGAATTAATGGCTAAAGGCATTATAGTTATTGTCGTGATGGTAGTATTTTTATTAATATTATCAATAGTATTAGTATTAGTAGCATTAGTAGTAGCAGTAGCAGTAGTAGTAGTAATAGTAGTAGTAGTAGTAAAAAGAAGAGAATACGTCTAAGTAGCGGTGTAGGAAGCCACCAGGCCTACAAGTAGCACTCCCTCTATAAATAATACCTTCCTATTTCTACCTGTCATTCCCACACAAAGCCTGAAAGATCACAAGGGAATAATATAGGAAAGCAAATATTCGTAGTAAAAGTGACAGTAGTAGTAGTAGTAGTAGTAGTAGTAGTAGTAGTAGTAGTAGTAGTAGTAGTAGTAAAGTAAGCATAATACAAACATTACTATAAATCAATTGTAGTAAACAGAAATCGGATAACGTAATCGTCTCTCTCTCTCTCTCTCTCTCTCTCTCTCTCTCTCTCTTTTCTCGCTTTTGTTATTTTCCCGGTTTTCTTTCCTTTCTTCCTTCCTTTCTTCTCCTCCTCCTCCTCCTCCTCCTCCTCCTGAAATGACATAAAAAAAAAGAATATTGATGAAAAACGCTATTTCTAAAGTGATATGACATTAAGAGGTTTGGAATAGTAATCAGCAACGTTCAAAAAAAGAATGATCCGCCAAAAATTAAATAAATGAAAAATAACTGTTTGAAGGATGAATGTGATTAGTCTCACAGATTGATTGAATATGTATCATTAACACCAATAATAAAAAATAATAATAATGTTGATAATAATAATAATAACAATAATGATAATAATAATAATGATAATAACAATAATAATGGTAATAAAATCTTTGTATGAATAAACACTCTAGTAGGGAATAAGTGAAATAAGGATGAATCTTGGATAACCCTTTAGATTACACCCTTTCGGAAACCTCCATCTTCAGTGTATTGTTTTTCATGACTTACGGCAGTCCTCTCGCGCGTTAATACAAAAACAAATACAACGAGCAAATACACAGACAGATAAATAAATAAAGCAATGCAGTAATGGTGTGTTGATATGAAAATACATTGTTCTCTGATATTCGCTATTTTCAAAGGCCGCACAGATAATTTGGCGGGTTCTCATGGGTGAATTTTCAATTAGCGATTCAGAATCCTTCGTAAACTACACCTAAACTCATGCAAACACGCTGCAAATTCAAAGCAAGTTCACATTAAAGCGTGCTATAGTCTTACTGGAACCATGAACACACCCAAAAAAAACTTAACCTTAGATGATATTTCTTAAAACTATTTGAAACTATTATGCTACAAAACAGCAATGATTTTCTGATATAATTTGTCAGGCTGTCACTGAACCAAGAAGTATAGAATTCCTTAAACTATTGATAATTAGAAAAAAAAAACTAACATGAAAACTCCAACAACATCAACCATAGTGTGTCAAACTACCACTGCTATTCAGAAGAACACAAACCATTCATTGTCCCTTAATAAAACGTGCTAAAATAACTAGAGAAACTTCAAAACAATTAATAAAACACCAAAATTCGTCCACCAGAAAATGTGAAACTACTACCGGAAATTGAAAAAAAAAACACTCAAAGACTCAGTGATAAGAAATAAAACATTACAAAAAAAAAAAAAAAAATCATTTCAATCCCACAAGAAAGAAGAAAATATCAAATTACAACTAAAATAATAAAAAAAAACCTCGAGCCTGACCAACAATTACTTAAATAAACATTAATTTGAATCCCACAAGAAAGAAAACTATCAAATTACAACTAGAATAACAAAAAAACTTGAGTCTGACCCACAATTACTTCCACTAGGGGTTGTAAGAAGTGAAGTCAAGAAGAAGGAGCAGTGTTTGAGAACGTAGTGTCCGTGCAAGAGACGACAAAATAGTACAAGGAGAGACGAACAAAATCCCAACGGTACGTAAAAATGCTGCCTCGTTTTCTTCCCGGTACGTTGTTTTTCTGTCTCCATTTCTTGCTGACACGTGTAAAGCGAGGAATGGGTGGGTGGGGAGAAGCCTTGTTCTGTTCTATCCTATTCTGAAAACATATTGATAAAGGTTTTGTAATGGATTAGATATCTTCACCATTGAACCAAAAAAAGTCTCTCTTTGTATGATATGTATATATATATATATATATATATATATATATATATATATATATATATATATATATATATATATATATATATATATATATATATATATATATCTCGTTCCTTGTATAACCAATACCACTATTACCACCACCTCTTCCATAACTTAGTCCTCCTCCTCTTCCTCTTCCTCTTCCTCTTCCTCCTCCTTCTCCTCCTCCTCTTCTTCCTCTTCCTCTTTCTCTTCCTCTTCCTCTTCCTCCTCCTCCTCCCTCCTCCTGGTTCTTTTCTACGTTCTACACTTTTATTCCTTCTCCCGTCCTATTTTCTCTTTCCCTACTCACTTATCTCCTCTACACTTTAGCCTCCTTCCTTTCTCCTCCTTCTTCTAATCCTTCTCTACAACTTTTCTGTAAATACCTCTGCCTAACGAGGATAACTTTAACCTACTGTTATTATTTCATTATTATTATTATTATTATTATTATTATTATTATTATTATTATTGTTATCATTATAACTACTACTACTACTGTCGCTACTACATAAATAGAAAAAAGGCTCACTACTACTACTACCTACTACTTTTTTCTTTTTTGTTATGTCCTATAGCGCCTGTAGGCATACTTGAAGAGAATATGTGAAAAGCGCTCTTCAACTTCCACCCATTAGTGGCGCAGCAATTTTATTTATAGTGGTAGCGATATTACGGCCCATATCACCATCCTAGCGCATCTTTAGTGTAACCACCTAGAACCTGGGTATCTTGGTGACATGTAGCTAACTTTAAACCACTCCACAAATGGCATAGCTTCAAAGCGG
>NC_059259.1:3789741-3792241 GCF_017591435.1 Portunus trituberculatus
CGGAGAGGCGAGGCAAGGAGCGGTGTGTACATCAGGTGAGTGAAGTAATTAAAGGTGTATTTTGAGAGTGGACAGGTAATAAGGAGGAGGGTACACGAACGCCGAGACACACGCTGATCTAAGAGGCTGCTGGGAGTCTTAACAAGCTGGCTGTGTGTGTGTGTGTGTGTGTGTGTGTGTGTGTGTGTGTGTGTGTTGTGAGAATGTATTGTTCCTTTGTTCAAATGTAGAAGTTATTTGTTGTTTTTGTTATTGCTGGTCTCCTTATTCTTAATTTTTTGTTTTTTTATTCTCATCTCATCTCTCTCTCTCTCTCTCTCTCTCTCTCTCTCTCTCTCTCTCTCTCTCTCTCTCTCTCTCTCTTGTATCATTTTGCTTTATTCATTTTTTTTCACTTTCTCTTTCACCCTCTCACTGAAGTCTCGTTGAATTTCTCCTCTTCTTTCTCCTACTTCTCCTTTTCCTTCTCTTTCCTCGTCCACCAAAGCACACACACACACACACACACACACACACACACACACACACACACACACACACACACACACACACACACACACACACGCAACCTTATCATTTTCTTTAGAAATACACAAAAGAAACGAGACTTCAAAACTGAGAGAGAGAGAGAGAGAGAGAGAGAGAGAGAGAGAGAGAGAGAGAGAGAGAGAGAGAGAGAGAGAGAGCGAGAGAGCGATTCAAACTCCGAGGAAAGCATGTTTAAGCCTCACTCGGAGGAAGATATGAAACAGTAATTGAAATGTTAATTAGAATGGGCGGACTTTTCTTCATATCTAAGGTGTGAGTGGGTGGTGGACGGGGAAGGCGTGGGCGGGAAAGGTGTGGGGCCTGTGGGCGACGAGAGTGCCGGAGAGAGAGAGGGCCGGGGTCGAAAGGGAACTGCAAAAATATGGAAAAAAAATATAAAAAAACGTTTGAGATTTTTATTTGCAGTTGTGAAGGTTGTTGACACGAGATGAGAGAGAGAGAGAGAGAGAGAGAGAGAGAGAGAGAGAGAGAGAGAGAGAGAGAGAGAGAGAGAGAGAGAGAGAGAGAGATTTAAGTGTGAGGCTAATAAATGGCTAAAAGTGTAATAGCGTATTGTTTTAAATGAAAGTGTATCTTTTGAAATGAAAATGTTGGCCTTCAAAAGTGAATGTGTGACTTTCGGCAAGAAAATTTTTAACCAAGTAAATGTGAATCTTTCAAGGAAAAAGATAATTAGTGAAAAGTGAAAGGGGCGTGTATATCCCAGAAAGTCTATGTAACAAATGGCATCTTGTATTATTGTGTGCAATTTTTACTATTTAGTTTATATAACTATTTTACTATTTTGTATTGGGCATTGCATATCTCATGTACTAATATTATGTCAAAGATAGTTCTCGGCAACTCACCGTGAACTTTTGGCTATTTACTATATAGACCTTTGTAATATCAATTTGTAAATAAAAAAGAAAAAAGAGAGAGAGAGAGAGAGAGAGAGAGAGAGAGAGAGAGAGAGAGAGAGAGAGAGACTGTGCTTGCATGTGTAACGAAATGTAGGCAAAAAAAAAGATAGGAAACAGATCTAAAAGGAAATAAAAGAGGGAACATGAAAGGAAAAACTGAAATAGAACGACAGAAAGAGAGAGAGAGAGAGAGAGAGAGAGAGAGAGAGAGAGAGAGAGAGAGAGAGAGAGAGAGAGAGAGAGAGAGAGAGAGAGAGAGAGAGAGAGAGAGAGAGAGAGAGAGAGAGAGAGAGAGAGAGAGAGAGAGAGAGAGAGAAATTATAATCGTCTTTTCTACAGAATCACTTGTGAAATCGACCAGCAAAGAGAAGATCAAGAACAACAACAAAATCATCAAAATCTATGGACATGAAAAAATGAAACTACAATAACACCTCCTCCTCCTCCTCCTCCTCCTCCTCCTCCTCCTCCTCCTCCTCCTCCTCCAATAAGCAGCCAAGATCTTCCCTGATAGTTTCATTTCTATCACTGAGTCACTGCAATACCTTCCCTTCTTCTTCTTCCTCTTCATCCTCCTCCTTCCACTCCTCCTCCTCCTCCTCCTCCTCCTCCTCCTCCTCCTCCTCCTCCTCCTCCTCCTCCTCCTCTTCTTCCTCTTTCTAGTCTCCGCTGAAGTAGGAAGGTTTAGATATGAGGTTTTAAGAGAGAGGAAGACAATCTATTCCTATCCTCCTTGTCTCCTCCTCCTCCTCCTCCTCCTCCTCCTCCTTCCTCCTCGTCTTCGTGTAATCAGGTATCTTCCTTCTGTCTTACCTGATACTATTACCGACTTACCACGGGAGAAGGAGGAGGAGGAGGAGGAGGAGGAGGAGGAGGAGGAGGAGGAGGAGGAGGAGGAGGAGAAATAGAAGAGAGGAGGAGGAGGAAGAGAAAGAGGTAGTGGCTTGCATGCACGTAGAGGAAGGTAAGGAATCACGCTGAGAAAGAAAGAGAGAGAGAGAGAGAGAGAGAGAGAGAGAGAGAGAGAGAGAGAGAGAGAGAGAGAGAGA
>NC_059259.1:3794741-3807241 GCF_017591435.1 Portunus trituberculatus
TACTATTACCACTACTACTACTACTATTACTACTACTACTATTACTATTTATAGTAGAGAAAATATTGTTATATTGTTTCCATACACAAATACTTCACGCTTCTTTTAATTTACAAATCTATTGGACACAACTCAGTATTTACAGTCATTGGTAATCCTGTTCATACCCGCAGAAATAATGTCAATTTAAGATGCCCTACCTTTAGAACTACATTGTAAAAGAATAGCGTCATATGTAACGGCCCGAACTTGTATAACAACCTGCCAAGCGAGATCAAACTTCTTGGTAATTTCAATATACAAACATATTAAAATAGAATATTTTGATTGAACAAAATTTAGCATAAACTTGTACCAATGCTATGTGTTGTGTGTCCGTTTACTATTAATTTTATCCTTTTCTTTTCATATTTTTTTAATGAATTCTTGTATGTATGGTGTCTCAATCAGACTATAGAATGTATTAGTTATGTTCGTACCTTGGTGACAGCACATTGTATGCAAGTTAACTTTACAATGAAATAGGATTACTCACTAACTAGGTTAGATATTATGTAAAACTATTTTTCTGCTCTCACTGCATATAATTTCTAATTAAAACGTCTGTCTTAGGAGTTTCGACTCGACACACCATGCCTGAGATATATATTGATTGTAAATATCTGTATTCCTTAAAAATGGCAATAAACTATACTTACTTACTTAAAATACTACTACTTCTGCTACTACTACAATTGCTACTACTGTTGCTACTGTTACAACAACAACAACAACAACTACTACTACTACTAGAAGCAGAAGCAGAAGCAACAACAACTACTACTACTACTACTACTACAAGAAGAAGAAGAAGAAGAAGAAGAAGAAGAAGAAGAAGAAGAAGAAGAAGAAGAAGAAGAAGAAGAAGAAGAAGAAGAAGAAGAAGAAGAAGAAGAAGAAGAAGAAGAAGAAGAAGAAGAAGAAGAAGAAGAAGAAGAAGAAGAAGAAGAAGAAGAAGAAGAAGAAGAAGAAGAAGAAGAAGAAGAAGAAGAAGAAGAAGAAGAAGAAGAAGAAGAAGAAGAAGAAGAAGAAGAAGAAGAAGAAGAAGAAGAAGAAGAAGAAGAAGAAGAAGAAGAAGAAGAAGAAGAAGAAGAAGAAGAAGAAGAAGAAGAAGAAGAAGAAGAAGAAGAAGAAGAAGAAGAAGAAGAAGAAGAAGAAGAAGAAGAAGAAGAAGAAGAAGAAGAAGAAGAAGAAGAAGAAGAAGAAGAAGAAGAAGAAGAAGAAGAAGAAGAAGAAGAAGAAGAAGAAGAAGAAGAAGAAGAAGAAGAAGAAGAAGAAGAAGAAGAAGAAGAAGAAGAAGAAGAAGAAGAAGAAGAAGAAGAAGAAGAAGAAGAAGAAGAAGAAGAAGAAGAAGAAGAAGAAGAAGAAGAAGAAGAAGAAGAAGAAGAAGAAGAAGAAGAAGAAGAAGAAGAAGAAGAAGAAGAAGAAGAAGAAGAAGAAGAAGAAGAAGAAGAAGAAGAAGAAGAAGAAGAAGAAGAAGAAGAAGAAGAAGAAGAAGAAGAAGAAGAAGAAGAAGAAGAAGAAGAAGAAGAAGAAGAAGAAGAAGAAGAAGAAGAAGAAGAAGAAGAAGAAGAAGAAGAAGAAGAAGAAGAAGAAGAAGAAGAAGAAGAAGAAGAAGAAGAAGAAGAAGAAGAAGAAGAAGAAGAAGAAGAAGAAGAAGAAGAAGAAGAAGAAGAAGAAGAAGAAGAAGAAGAAGAAGAAGAAGAAGAAGAAGAAGAAGAAGAAGAAGAAGAAGAAGAAGAAGAAGAAGAAGAAGAAGAAGAAGAAGAAGAAGAAGAAGAAGAAGAAGAAGAAGAAGAAGAAGAAGAAGAAGAAGAAGAAGAAGAAGAAGAAGAAGAAGAAGAAGAAGAAGAAGAAGAAGAAGAAGAAGAAGAAGAAGAAGAAGAAGAAGAAGAAGAAGAAGAAGAAGAAGAAGAAGAAGAAGAAGAAGAAGAAGAAGAAGAAGAAGAAGAAGAAGAAGAAGAAGAAGAAGAAGAAGAAGAAGAAGAAGAAGAAGAAGAAGAAGAAGAAGAAGAAGAAGAAGAAGAAGAAGAAGAAGAAGAAGAAGAAGAAGAAGAAGAAGAAGAAGAAGAAGAAGAAGAAGAAGAAGAAGAAGAAGAAGAAGAAGAAGAAGAAGAAGAAGAAGAAGAAGAAGAAGAAGAAGAAGAAGAAGAAGAAGAAGAAGAAGAAGAAGAAGAAGAAGAAGAAGAAGAAGAAGAAGAAGAAGAAGAAGAAGAAGAAGAAGAAGAAGAAGAAGAAGAAGAAGAAGAAGAAGAAGAAGAAGAAGAAGAAGAAGAAGAAGAAGAAGAAGAAGAAGAAGAAGAAGAAGAAGAAGAAGAAGAAGAAGAAGAAGAAGAAGAAGAAGAAGAAGAAGAAGAAGAAGAAGAAGAAGAAGAAGAAGAAGAAGAAGAAGAAGAAGAAGAAGAAGAAGAAGAAGAAGAAGAAGAAGAAGAAGAAGAAGAAGAAGAAGAAGAAGAAGAAGAAGAAGAAGAAGAAGAAGAAGAAGAAGAAGAAGAAGAAGAAGAAGAAGAAGAAGAAGAAGAAGAAGAAGAAGAAGAAGAAGAAGAAGAAGAAGAAGAAGAAGAAGAAGAAGAAGAAGAAGAAGAAGAAGAAGAAGAAGAAGAAGAAGAAGAAGAAGAAGAAGAAGAAGAAGAAGAAGAAGAAGAAGAAGAAGAAGAAGAAGAAGAAGAAGAAGAAGAAGAAGAAGAAGTAGTAGTAGTAGTAGTAGTAGTAGTAGTAGTAGTAGTAGTAGTAGTAGTAGTAGTAGTAGTAGTAGTAGTAGTAGTAGTAGTAGTAGTAGTAGTAGTAGTAGTAGTAGTAGTAGTAGTAGTAGTAGCAGCAGTTAGTAGTAGATAGTAGTAGTAGTAAAGTCAGCCAAAGGCCAGGGACAAATGTCTTGACACCTCTCTCTTAAATTAAGTTAATTCGTAGGAAGAAGGAAATACAGAAGCAGGTAACGAGTTCAAGAGTTTACCAGTGAAAGGTATGAATGATTGAGAGAACTGGTTAACTCTTGTAATAGAGGGTTGGACAGAACAGGGATGAGAGGAAGAAGAGAGCCTTGTGCAGGGAGGCCACAGGATGAGGGGAGGCATGCAGTTTGCAAGATCAGTAGAACAGTTAGCATGAGAATAGCGATAAAAGATAGAAAGAGATGCAACATTTCGACGGTGAAAAAGAGGCTGAAGACAGTCAGTCAGAGGACGGGAGCTGATGAGAAGAAAAGCTTTTGATTCTACCCTATCTAATAAAGCTGTGACTGGAACCCCCAAACATGCGAAGAGTACTCCATACAGGGACGGATAAGGCCCTTATACAGAGTTAGCAGTTGGAGGGCGAGAAAACTGGCGGAGACGCCTCAGAACGCCTGACTTCATAGAAGATGTTGTAGCAAGAGATGAGATGTGAAGTTTCCAGTTAAGATTATGAGTAAAGGACAGACCGAGGATATTCAGTGTGGAAGAGGGAGACAGTTGAGTGTCATTGAAGAAGAGGGATAGTTGTCTGGAAGGTTGTGTCGAGTTGATAGATGGAGGAATTGAGTTTTGAGGCATTGAAAACTACTAGATTTTCTGCCCCAATCGGAAATCTTAGAAAGATCGGAAGTCAGGCGTTCTGTGGCGTCCCTGCGTGATCTGTTGACTTCCTGAAGGGTTGGTCGTCTCTGAAAGGACGTGGAAAGATGTAGGGTGGTATCATCAGCGTAGGAGTGGATAGGGCAAGAAGTTTGGTTAAGAAGGTCATTAATGAATAATAGAAAGAGTGGGTGACAGGACAGAACCCTGAGGAACACCACTATTAATAGATTTAGGAGAAGAACAGTGGCCGTCTACCACAGCAGCAATAGAACGGTCGGAAAGGAAACTTGAGATAAAGTTGCAGAGAGAAGGATAGAAACCGTAGGAGGGCAGTTTTGAAATCAAAGCTTTATGCCAGACTCTATCAAAAGCTTTTGATATGTCTAACGCTACAGCAAAAGTTTCACCGAAATCTCTAAAAGAGGATGACCAAGACTCAGAAGATCACCAGTAGAGTGACTTTGACGGAAGCCATACTGGCGATCAGACAGAAGATTGTGAAGTGACAGATGTTTGAGAATCTTCCTATTCAGGATAGATTAAAAAAAAAAACTTTAGACAAGCAAGAGATTAAAGCTATAGGACGGTAGTTTGAGGGATTAGAACGGTCACCCTTTTAGGAACAGGCTGAATGTAGGCAAACTTCCAGCAGGAAGGAAAGGTAGAAGTCGATAGACAAAGTTGGAAGAGTTTGGCCAGGCAAGGTGCAAGCACGGAAGCACAGTTTTTGAGAACAATAGGAGGGACCCCATCAGGTCCATAAGCCTTCCGAGGGTTTAGGCCAGCAAGGGCATGGAAAACATCATTACGAAGAATTTTGATTGTAGACATGAAATAGAGGAGGAGGAGGAGAATCATCCAAGGTGGAGTTGTGAGCAAAGGTTTGAGAGAAGAGTTCAGCTTTAGAGACAGAAGAGATGGCAGTGGTGCCATCAGGATGAAATAAAGGAGGAAAGATGAAGAAGTGAAGTTATTTGAGATGTTTTTGGCTAGATGCCAGAAGTCACGAGGGAGTTTGAGTTTGAAAGATTTTGACATTTTCTATTTATGAAAGAGTGTTTGGCAAGAAGAACAGACTTGGCATGATTCCGGGCAGAGATATAAAGTGCATGAGATTCAGGAGATGGAAGGCTCAAGTACCTTTTGTGGGCAACCTCTCTATCATGTATAGCACGAGAACAGGCTGAGTTAAACCAAGGTTTAGAAGGTTTAGGTTGAGAAAAGAATGAGGAATGTACGCCTCCATGCCAGACACTATCACCTCTGTTATGCGTTCAGCACAAAGAGATGGGTCTCTGACACGGAAGCAATAATCATTCCAGGAAAATCAGCATAATACCTCCTCAGGTCCCCCAACTGGCAGAGGCAAAACGCCAGAGGCACCTTCGCTTTGGGGATCCTGAGGAGGGATTGGAGAAATAGGACAAGATACAGAAATGAGATTGTGATCGGAGGAGCCCAACGGAGATGAAAGGGTGACAGCATAAGCAGAAGGATTAGAGGTGAGGAAGAGATCAAGAATGTTGGGCGTGTCTCCAAGACGGTCAGGAATACGAGTAGGGTGTTGCACCAGTTGCTCTAGGTCATGGAGGATAGCAAAGTTGAAGGCTAGTTCACCAGGATGGTCAGTGAAGGGAGAGGAAAGCCAAAGCTGGTGGTGAACATTGAAATCTCCAAGAATGGAAATCTCAGCGAAAGGGTAGAGGGACAGAATGTGCTCCACTTTGGAAGTTAAGTAGTCAAAGAATTTACTATAGTCAGAAGAGTTAGGAGAGAGATAAACAGCACAGATGAATTTAGTTTGAGAGTGACTGTTAAGTCGTAAGCCAGATGGTGGAAAACTTGAAAGATTCAAGAGCGTGGGCACGAGAGCAAGTTAAGTCGTTGCGCACATAGAGGCAATATCTAGCTTTGGAACGAAAATGAGGATAGAGAAAGTAGGAAGGAACAGAAAAGAGGCTACTGTCAGTTGCCTCAGACAGCTGTGTTTCGGTGAGGAAAAGAAGATGAGGTTTAGTAGAGGAGAGATGTGGTGTTCTACAGATTGAAAATTAGATCTAAGACCGCGAATGTTGCAGAAGTTAGTGAAAAAAAAGTTGAGTGAGGTGTCAAGATATACTGAGTCGCCACCGAGTGAGCAGTGTGACCTGGGGACATTTCTGGTCCCCTTCCTTCCCAGAAGTGGAGTCGCCATTTTGAATTTTGAGTTTTAACTGAAGTGTGTGTGTGTGTGTGTGTGTGTGTGTGTGTGTGTGTGTGTGTGTGTGTGTGTGTGTGTGTGTGTGTGTGTGTGTGTGTGTGTGTGTGTGTGTGTGTGTGTGTGTGTGTGTGTGTGTGTGTGTGTGTGTGTGTGAGTGTGTGTGTGTGTGTGTGTGTGTGTGTGTGTGTGTGTGTGTGTGTGTGTGTGTGTGTGTGTGTGTGTGCTGTGACTTGTCTTTAAAGGGCAAGCTGTGACTGCCCCGTAGAGTTGTGAGACACAAAGGGAAATGTTCAGCGAGATCACAACTAGCTTTAATGGAAGGTTCACAGCACCCCCTGAACTAGTGCTATTAGACCTCGCTTGGAGTAAATGATCGTTTCGGTAGGTGTCTACTACCTACTCCTCCATACAGTTATACATGATATAATATAACGAAAACTACATTAATATGGAATCAGAGGCACTCTTCGTAACTGGCATCATGATTCCTTATCTCATAGAACTCATTCAACAAAATTTCTTTTTAAATCATTATCTGTCCAATTTGGCGGTCTGCAGAGCAGTGTCTTGGCTCCGATCCCGCTCCTTTTATATCTTAATGATACCACTCACATACTTACTAATTTCAAAACAGTTCTCTTTGCTGAAAAATCAGCTTCATATATTACTGGTGAAAATCCTACCGACGCGATACAAAGTTAATGCTGACTTGGCAATCTTTAATAATTTTTTTTTCTTTTTACGTTAAGGCCTATAGCGCCTGTAGGTACACTTGAAGAGTGTATGGGAAGCGCTGTTCAGCTTCCGCCCATTAGTGGCGCAGCCAATTTTATTTATAGTGGTACCCATATTAGGGCCTATGTCACCACCCAAGCTCATCTTGGGTGTAACCACCTAGAACCAGGGTATCATGGTGACATGTAGGTAACTTTAAACCACTCGACAAATGGCAAAGTGTTTTAAGGCTGTACGTGGTGGGATTCGAACCTACGCGTGGACGTCTGCCCGATCCCACGCTCACCACCTTATCCACTACGCCACCGCCTCCCCTAAATGGTGTTGTAAACCTAA
The DNA here is from genome assembly GCF_017591435.1 of Portunus trituberculatus. Taxonomy (NCBI): domain Eukaryota; kingdom Metazoa; phylum Arthropoda; class Malacostraca; order Decapoda; family Portunidae; genus Portunus; species Portunus trituberculatus. The sequence continues at coordinate 3,801,609 of NC_059259.1, forward strand.
ATAAAAGATTTGGTATGCTGTTCACTAACAAGTCATTATCAGTGCTTCGGTCTTTACATACAAGACGACATCGTAAACAGGATTTATATACAAAAATTTATAAGTATAAAATATGATGATAAAATTATCTTTAAGCATCAGGTGAATAATAATAATAATAATAATAATAATAATAATAATAATAATAATAATAATAATAATAAAAATAATAATAATAATAATAATTAACAATAGTAATAATAATAATAACGATAATACCTCTTTAGATCATGTATAAAGCATTAATTATTGATGATTATTTGTGTTTTTCTCACCACATTTCCATTGCTGCCAAAAAGTTCCACTTAAAACGAGCTGTTACAAAACTGATTATTTTGTATATATCTATCTATATATATATATATATATATATATATATATATATATATATATATATATATATATATATATATATATATATATATATATATATATATATATATATATATATATATATATATATATATATATATATATATATATATATATATATATATATATATATATATATATATATATATATATATATATATATATATATATATATATATATATATATATATATATATATATATATATATATATATCTCTCTCTCTCTCTCTCTCTCTCTCTCTCTCTCTCTCTCTCTCTCTCTCTCTCTTTCATCGTATATCTCTCTTGTTTCAGTTTCCAAATATTTTTCCTTTGTTTCATTTCACCTCTCTGTCTCTGTCTCTGTCTCTGTCTCTGTCTCTTCAATCTATCAAATCTCTGTCTCTGTCTCTGTCTCTGTCTCTGTCTCTCTGTCTCTCTCTGTCTCTGTCTCTGTCTCTGTCTCTGTCTCTCTCTCTCTCTCTCTCTCTCTCTCTCTCTCTCTCTCTCTCTCTCTAATACATTTCATCAATAGTTGTTCTTTGTCTTTCATTTCTTTCCTCATTACTAACTCAAATTCTGCCTCTTCCTCTTCCTCTACTTTTTTTTCGTTTGCTGTTTATAAATTTTTCTTTTACTTCCTCTTTTGTCTTTTCCTCGCCTCAGCTCTCTTATTCTTCTTTCCTTCTTGAATCTTCCTCTTCTTTCCTTCATTCTGCTTCTACATCTCTTCTACAATACATTTTATCTTTTTCCTGCTCCATCTTCATTCTGTGCTATCTCTCTTCCTCTTTTCTCTATCCTATCTTCTCCATTCCTTCCCTTCCTCTCCTTGTGGTTTTCTTCCCTCTTCTTTACATTTTGTCTCTTCTCTCTCTCTCTCTCTCTCTCTCTCTCTCTCTCTGTGCCAGCCACTTTACCTAAGTCCACCCTGTCTTAAAGATAATTGTGTTTTTAATTGAGTTCGTTTTAAATTCTGGACACCGGAAGACTGGTCATTATGAGAGAGAGAGAGAGAGAGAGAGAGAGAGAGAGAGAGAGAGAGAGAGAGAGAGAGAGAGAGAGAGAGAGAGAGAGAGAGAGAGAGAGAGAATAGGAAAGGAAGGAAAAGATGAGAAAAAGAACAATGGAAAAGAGAGGAAGGAAAGAACAAGAAGAAAAAAGAAATTATGTAAGAAAAGAAAAAGATTTATTGTAGCAAGAACGATGGAGGAAAGGATAGAAATAGAAGAGAGAGAGAGAGAGAGAGAGAGAGAGAGAGAGAGAGAGAGAGAGAGAGAGAGAGAGAGAGAGAGAGAGAGAGAGAGAGAGAGAGTCAATGGAGAAAGTAACGAGATTGAACTCCCTTGCAAATACATTTTTTCTCACCATTTTCTCTCTCTTCTCTCTCTCTCTCTCTCTCTCTCTCTTACAAATGGAAAAGTCAGAGAAAGAAACAGATGTGTGAGGGAATGTCAATCTTTTCTGACACTCTCACTCTCTCACTTTCTCTCTCTCTTTCATATTCACCCACCAGCATCAGTACATTGACAAACATAACAGAGTATATTTCACCAACAAACCAAACCAAACCTAACCAAACCTATCCTAACCTAACCTAACCTTGCCTAACCTAACCTAACCCCACCAAATCTAACCCAACCTAACCTAACCTTGCCTAACCTAACCTAACCTAACCCAACCCAACCTAAATCTAACTTAATCTACTTTGACGTGAATTAACTTGCCAAAGAGAGAGAGAGAGAGAGAGAGAGAGAGAGAGAGAGAGAGAGAGAGAGAGAGAGAGAGAGAGAGAGAGAGAGAGAGAGAGAGAGAGAGAGTGAGTGTGTGTGTGTGTGTGTGTAAAGGGTAAAAGGGAAAAGGTAAATACTAAGCAAAGAATAAAATGGAAAAATAATATTGAAATAGAAAGAGAAAATGAAGGAAAATGAAGGGACGGTGGGAAGTGTGATGTAGGAAATAAAAAAAAGAAAAATTAAAGGGAAGGATGAATAATCAATAAACAAAACACGAATGAATTGTAGAAAATAAAAACAAAAGAGGTGAGAGAGAGAGAGAGAGAGAGAGAGAGAGAGAGAGAGAGAGAGAGAGAGAGAGAGAGAGAGAGAGAGAGAGAGAGAGAGAGAGAGAGAGAGAGAGAGAGAGAGAGAGAGAGAGAGAGAGAGAGAGAGAGAGAGAGAGAGAGAGAGAGAGAGAGAGAGAGAGAGAGAGAGAGAGAGAGAGAGAGAGAGAGAGAGAGAGAGAGAGAGAGAGAGAGAGAGAGAGAGAGAGAGAGAGAGAGAGAGAGAGAGAGAGAGAGAGAGAGAGAGAGAGAGAGAGAGAGAGAGAGAGAGAGAGAGAGAGAGAGAGAGAGAGAAAGAGAGAGAGCGAGAGCGAGAGAGAGAGAGAGAGAGAGAGAGAGAGAGAGAGAGAGAGAGAGAGAGAGAGAGAGAGAGGGTGAGAGAGAGATTGATTCCTGTGACATACACGGCACTGCCAAGGTCGTGAAGGTAAAATATTTCTCTCCTGAAAAGACTCTCTCTCTCTCTCTCTCTCTCTCTCTCTCTCTCTCTCTCTTCTCTTTCGTATTTCTATCGCTTATTTTTTATTTCTTTTTATCTTGTTTTCCATCATTTATCATAATTTCTTTCTTTCTTTCTTTATTCATTATTTTCCATTTCATCCTATATGTTATCAGCCTATTTTCTTTTTTTTTTCTCTATTTGCATCGATTTACTTTTTTACAATATATTTTTCATTCTATCTCATTTTTTTTTAGTCATTACGGATTTCTTTCCCTGCCTCTCTCTCTCTCTCTCTCTCTCTCTCTCTCTCTCTCTCTCTCTCTCTCTCTGTCTCTCTCTCTCTTGTCTCCTCTTCTCTTCCATCCTATTCCATTCCCCTCTTCCTTTTCCTACTTTCCACTCTCCTTTTATCTCCATCACTTTTCCCTCTCTCTTTTACCTCCCTCACCATCTCCTATCTTCTTTTCCCCTCCCCTCCTTTCTTTATCTCCCTTCTCTCTTCTCCCATAACATTTCTCTCTCCCCCTGTCTCTCTCTCCCCCTTCTCTCTCTCTCTCTCTCTCTCTCTCTCTCTCTCTCTCTCTCTCTCTCTCTCTCTTGCCCCTCGCTTTATCTGTCTCCCCTCTGCCTCACGTTTAGAGAACAATCAACACAAAACAAACAGAAATTGGAACAAGCCTAGAATAATTAGTGTGTGTGTGTGTGTGTGTGTGTGTGTGTGTGTGTGTGTGTGTGTGTGTGTGTGTGTGTGTGTATCAGAGAGAGAGAGAGAGAGAGAGAGAGAGAGAGAGAGAGAGAGAGAGAGAGAGAGAGAGAGAGAGAGAGAGAGAGAGAGAGAGAGAGAGAGAGAGAGAGAGAGCGACATGGCTACAACACACACACACACACACACACACACACACACACACACACACACACACACACGATAGCTCAGTGGTTAGAGCGCTGGCTTCACAAGCCAGAGGACCGGGGTTCGATTCCCCGGCCGGGTGGAGATATTTGGGTGTGTCTCCTTTCACGTGTAGCCCCTGTTCACCTAGCAGTGAGTAAATACGGGATGTAAATCGAGGAGTTGTGACCTTGTTGTCCCGGTGTGTGGTGTGTGCCTGGTCTCAGGCCTATCCGAAGATCGGAAACAATGAGCTCTGAGCTCGTTCCGTAGGGCAACGTCTGGCTGTCTCCTCAGAGACTGCAACAGATCAAACAAACAGTGAAACACACACACACACACACACAACACAACACACACAACACACACACACACACACACACACACACACACACACACACACACACACACTATAAAAAAACCCCACACAGGTTAACTGACAGAGAGGTAAGGTCACAGGTAACAAAATTGACAGGTAAATGGATGCAAAACAGGCAAAATGACAAGCAGATATAGACAGGGGAGGGTACAAATTGACACAGGTAAACAGATTATCAGGTGAAAGTCAAGTGGAGAAGTAAACACAGAGACAGGTAGACACACATAAATAACCATGATAGTAAACAGAATTAGAGTGAGATGAGGAGAGAAACTGACACACAAGCAGGTTTATTGGTTAGAGTTTAGATAGAGAAGTAGACAGATAGACACAGAGACAATGAGATAAGTAAAGGAACAATTATATGGAAAGGGGCCGCCGTGGTACAGTGGAACCATGCGTGCTTTGGGGTCCGAGGGGTCTCCAAGCGCACGGGTTCGAATCCTGTCCACGGTCCGAGTGTAGGTTGGGCTTCCTCACTCGGGGCGACGGTTTCCTAGCGGGTGGGCTTTGAGATAGGATCTACCCCCAAAAAGTATTTCCTTTAGCCCATAAACTCCCTTGAAAAGAGTATAAATAAAAAAAAAATGGAAACAGATAAACAAATATGACAAACTAAGACAAAAAAGAGAGACATATGAAACGAAAGGTACAGACTTGACTATGGACAGCTACACAAGGAGAGAGAGAGAGAGAGAGAGAGAGAGAGAGAGAGAGAGAGAGAGAGAGAGAGAGAGAGTCATAAGAATAAAAGCCACACTTACACAACCAAACTCAGACACACAGACATTAAGACAAGAGAAGCTGAAACAGAGGTCAGTCACAAAGCCAATAAAAAAAAAAAAATGCTATTAAAAACCCCAGTTAATTATACCCGAGAAATAACACAACATGACCTTCAGAAGATAAGCAATCAGTGGTGTATGTGTGTGTGTAGCACCAAACCTTCACGTCAATCGCCATAGGTAATGCTACATGAGGTCAGCTTAGAATACATTTTCCTTGACATTAATAATTTTTTGTCCTAATTTTCTTCCTCCCTTTATAAGTTGAAAGGTGTCAGTCAAATATTGAGGTCAGAATAATTAACGAAACATCTGTAAATAGATATGTAGGTTGAGAGAGAGAGAGAGAGAGAGAGAGAGAGAGAGAGAGAGAGAGAGAGAGAGAGAGAGAGAGAGAGAGAGAGAGAGAGAGAGAGAGAGAGAGAGAGAGAGAGAGAGAGAGAGAGAGAGAGAGAGAGAGAGAGAGAGAGAGAAATCAGAATAAGAAAAGGACTAAAAAGAAACAGAAGAAATATTTTACAAAGGATGAAAGGAAAATGAGAACCAGAAAATAGGATCGAAATAAATATGGGTGAGAAAAGAAAGGAGGAGGAAAGAGGAGGAAAAGAGGAGGAAAGGCAGAAGGAAGAGAAAATAGTAGAGGAAGAAGGAAAGAATATATATATATATATATATATATATATAT
>NC_059259.1:3809741-3822241 GCF_017591435.1 Portunus trituberculatus
CAGGCAGTGTGTTCCAGGCAGTGTGTTTATTCCAGGCAGTGTGTTTCAGGTCGTGTGTTTCAGGTCGTGTGTTTCAGGCAATGTGTTTCAGGCAGTGTGTTTATTCCAGGCAGTGTGTTTCAGGCAGTGTTTTCCAGGCAGTGTGTTCCAGGCAGTGTGTTTCATAGTTCGCCAAAGAAAGGCTTGAATGACTGAGAATATTGGTTAACTCTTGCATTAGGGAGGTGGAAGGAATAAGGGTGAGAGAAAGTTGAGTGCTGTGTAGCGAGACCGCGGGGAGGGGAGGCAAGCAGTTAGCAACATCAGAGAAGCAGTTAGCGTGAAAATAGCGATAGAAGATAGCAAGAGGAGCAACATTGCGGCGATAAGAGAGTCAGAGGAGAGGAGTTGATGAGGAGGAAAAACATTGGATTTCAACCTGTGTAGAAGATCAGTATGAGAGGAACGTGGCCATACATACGAGGTATACTTCACACATCGACAAGGCGCATGTATAAGTGCAGAAAAGTGAAGGAAAGGTAGGAATTAACGTAAAAGAAATCTAGAAATTGAAGAAATAAAAAAAGGAAAGAGGGGAGAAGAATAAAGATATAGGAAAGAGAAGGGGAAGGGGATGAAGTAAAGAAGAAAAAGGATGAAAAGAAAATGAAAAAAAAGTAAGAATCAAAGGGAAGGGGAAGGGAACGGAGGAGAGTAGGAAGGGAATGATGAAATAAAGAAGATAGAACAAAGTAAAGTTAAAAAAAGTGAAATACTGATAAATAAAAAAAAGAAAAAAAGAAAATAAAGGCCGTACAGAAAGGGTTAAAGACAAAAATGAATAAATAAAAAACAGAGTCAAACGAAGGAAGAAGAAAAGAAAACGGAATAAACAGAGATAAGGAAAAAAGGAAAAGAGAGAAAAATGAAAGAAAAGAAGACAAGGGAAAGTTTAAGGAATGAAACTGGTACAAGAAAATACAAGAAACTTAAAAAAAGAAGAAAAAAATAGCAAGACAGAAAAGATAACGAAGGAGCAAATTATGTAAACAAGAAAATGAAGAAAAATAGGAAAGGAAAGATAAGACAGGGAACGAATAAACAAAATAATAGAAGAAGGAAAAAGAGAAGAGCAGAAAAGAAAGGAAAATAAGATAAGGAAGAGGTGAAAGATAGTTGGGAAAGTTTTCTTAACTGAGTGAAGGTTGAGTTAGAATCCCAGATGGACCGAGAGAGAGAGAGAGAGAGAGAGAGAGAGAGAGAGAGAGAGAGAGAGAGAGAGAGAGAGAGAGAGAGAGAGAGAGAGAGAGAGAGAGAGAGAGAGAGAGAGAGAGAGAGAGAGAGAGAGAGAGAGAGAGAGAGAGAGAGAGAGAGAGAGAGAGAGAGAGAGAGAGAGAGAGGTGTAATATTAATAACATTTACTTCAATTCCTCAGCCTCTACATCACTTCTTACAAATGATACTTGAAATACTTCTGTCATTATGAACTATTATTTTTTTTGTTCAGTCTCTCTTGAAACAAAAAGTGAGTCTTGTTTGTGGACATTAACTCTTCTCTTCCTCCTCTTTCTTCTCTTTCTCCTCCTCCTCCTCCTCCTCCTCCTCCTTGGTCTCTTTCTCCTCCTCCTCCTCCTCCTTGGTCTCTTTCTCCTCCTCCTCCTGCTCCTCCTTGGTCTCTTTCTCCTCGAGTCATCTTTTGATATAGTCAAGTCTTTCATCCAGTGGTTCTTTAACTAATCTCTCCTGGTATTTCTTCTCCTCGCCGTCATCTCTTTCCACTCCTCCTCCTCCTCCTCCTCCTCCTCCTCCTCCTGTCTATCCTTTTAATAAATCACTAAGCACTCGTAAAGTTCCTGATGACTGGAAACTCGCAAACGTAACTCCAATCTTTAAAAAAGGTGACAAGTCTCAAACTAGAAATTATCGACCAATTAGCCTCACTTCAGTGGTAGGTAAGCTAATGGAGACAGTTTTGAGGGATAAAGTTGTTGCATTCTTAGAAAGTAACAACATAATAAACGAATCACAACATGGATTTAGAAACAAGCGGTCATGTTTAACAAACTTGCTTGACTTTTTCCATGATATATATAATTTGTACGACAACACCAGAGCGGTCGATATCATATATCTTGACTTCCAAAAGGCTTTTGACAAAGTGCCACATAAACGTCTTATCAATAAAGTAAAAGCGCATGGTATAACTGGTGACATTGCAGCGTGGATCGAGGATTGGTTGTCTGATCGTAAACAGCGAGTTGTGATCAATGGTAAATCTTCAGACTGGATTAACGTAAGCAGTGGCGTTCCTCAAGGATCAGTTCTGGGACCTATTCTTTTATTATATATATTAACGACATTGATGAAAGAATAAATTGTAAGCTCTCAAAATTCGCAGATGACACAAAATTGCAAACAGAGTAGACTCAGAAAGCCAAAGACAACTTTTGCAAAGAGATTTAGATACTCTCATCGAATGGTCAAACAAGTGGCAAATGAAATTCAATATAGATAAATGCCACGTTTTACACATAGGAAATCAAAATCCTCAGGCGACATACAAGATGAATAATACCCCAATGACGAGTGTGGACAAAGAAAAAGATCTTGGTGTCATTGTTTCAGCAGACCTCAAGCCTAGCAAACACTGTACTGAAGTCGTCAAAACTGCGAATAAATTAGTTGGTTTCATTGGACGATCTTTCACTTTCAAGTCTGAGAAAATAATATTAACATTATATAACTCACTCGTCCGTCCACATCTCGAATACAATGTTCAGTTTTGGTCACCGTATTACAAAAAAGATATCGAAAAATTAGAAAAATACAACGCAGATTAACAAAATGATCCCAAGGTTGCGGAACAAATCCTACGAGGAACGCCTAAAGGAATTAAATTTATTTTCTCTTGAGAAACGGAGAGTAAGAGGCGACCTTATCATGCTTTTCAAAATTTTTAATGGGTTTGCAAATATGAATATTCAAAAATACGTATCAGTCGACCAGTCAAATGTCACCAGAAGCAATGGTTTTAAAATTGTTGGTAAGCGCTTTGTAACAAATGAAGCCAAACACTTTTTCTTTAATCGCATAGTTAATATATGGAATGGTCTGCCATCAAATGTTGTCAACTCAGGTACTATCGAAACGTTCAAAGTTCGCCTCGATAAATACTTTGAATCTAATCCCCGGTTGTCGCTATTCATTTCCGAATAATTTGCGCTTTTTCTTTTATCTCCCGGGCCTCTGATCGTGGTTTAAATTGCCCGTTAGTTTGAATTACTCTCACCCTCCATACATGACACAGATAGCCCGGAGTGAACGGTCACTACTTTTACTCTCGATCTGTGAAGGGCTGTGGATAGTCAAGAGCCCTGACAGTAGGTGACCATCATCGGGATTTAAGGTACCAGGGTCACCGCTGCAGGGGTAACCATACAGTGTGCGGCGCCCTTTAAAGGGAAGTGCACTTTTACAGTGGTTGTACGGAGCTGGGGCCTGATTGACTGCTGCCTCTCTTGAAAGCGCCAGGCAAGGCTGCCGCACCACCTTTTTGACTCCACACTGTGTTTACATACATACTACACTACACTGCATACACGCACAGATAGCCCAGAGTGAACGGTCACTACTACTACTCTCGACCTGTGACGGGCTGTGTTTGGAGAGGGCCTTGTCAACCATTGATCATCATCGGGAACTAAGTACCAGGGATCAATGTTGCAAGGGGTTATCAGCGTACGGCGTCCCTACAGGAAAGTATGCTATCTCAGTGGATTGAACGGAGCTGGGGCCTGATTGACTGCTGCCTCCTAGAAAGCGCCAGGCAAGGCTGCCGCACCACCCATTCGACATACACACTGTGCATCCCTTCTGCTTTGCTGTCCTGTCTCTACCACTGGTAGTTAGTAGATAGTCTCCACAAACAGCCTAGTAAGGACCTAAGGGTCTGTTGCTGTTTGTCTTCCTTGTATTCCTTTGTATTCCTCCTCCTCCTCTTTCTCCTCCTCCTTCTATTCTTCTCCATATAAAATCAACAGGTATCCTAGTTTCTCTTCTTCTTCTCCTCCTCCTCTTCTTCTTCTTCTTCTTCTTCTTCTTCTTCTTCTTCCCTCCTCCTCCTCCTCCTCCTCCTCCTCCTCCTCCTCCTCCTCCTCCTCCTCCTCCTCCTCCTCCTCCTCCATGATAGGATAGATAGATAGATAGATAGATAGATAGATAGATACATGCATACATACATATATAAATCAATAGAAAAATATTTAGGCTGAAAAATGGAAAAAGGAAAAAAAAACATGCAGAAAATTGGATATAAAGGAAGATAGACAGGTAAATATAAAAAATGAAAGTTCTACACACACACACACACACACACACACACACACACACACACACACACACAGAGATCGACATTTTAACGAAACTTACTGAGAGGATCCAAAAAGGTGAATGACAGGTGATACGGGTAACAGATGACCGTGTGTGTGTGTGTGTGTGTGTGTGTGTGTGTGTGTGTGTGTGTGTGTGTGCAAATTTCGGTGCGTTCATCTATGTGTAAATGTGATCTTGTTTACATGTACAACTGTATGTCATTTTTTTTCTTTGTCCGTGTGTGTGTGTGTGTGTGTGTGTGTGTGTGTGTGTGTGTGTGTGTGTGTGTGTGTGTGTGTGTGTGTGTGTGTGTGTGTGTGTAATTCATCTCGGTCGCCTGCTGGTCACCCAGCCAGTCTTCCCCATTACGGAGCGAGTTCAGAGCTCATAGACCGATCTTCGGGTAGGACTGAGACCACAACACACTCCACACACCGGGAAAGCGAGGCCACAACCCCTCGAGTTACATCCCGTACCTATTTACTGCTAGGTGAACAGAGGCTAACATTAAGAGGCTTGCCCATTTGCCTCGCCGCCTCCGGGATTCGTGCTAACCACTACACTACGCGGTGTATGTGTGTGTATGTGTGTTTCACTGTTTGATCTGTTGCAGTCTCTGACGAGACAGCCAGACGTTACCCTACGGAACGAGCTCAGAGCTCATTATTTCCGATCTTCGGATGGGCCTGAGACCAGGCACACACCACACACCGGGACAACAAGGTCACAACTCCTCGATTTGCATCCCGTACCTACTCACTGCTAGGTGAACAGCACCTACACGTGAAAGGAGACACACCCAAATGTCTCCATCCGGCCGGGGAATCGAACCCCGGTCTTCTGGCTTGTGAAGCCAGTGCTCTAACCACTGAGCTACCGTGTGTGTGTGTGTGTGTGTGTGTGTGTGTGTGTGTGTGTGTGTGTGTGTGTGTGTGTGTGTGTGTGTGTGTGTGTGTGTGTGTGTGTGTGTGTGTGGATGTAAAAGAAAGATAAATGTAAGCAGAGAGAGAGAGAGAGAGAGAGAGAGAGAGAGAGAGAGAGAGAGAGAGAGAGAGAGAGAGAGAGAGAGAGAGAGAGTCATTCATCCTCATAAATTCCAGATACAATAGGATTAAATGATTGACAAAGAAACTAAACGTGTATTACAACGCTCTCTCTCTCTCTCTCTCTCTCTAATTAAGCAGGTGTCGGTCCCATTCCCTCCCTGAGGCATGAATTGCAAGAGAAAATAAGAGAAAATGAATAAAATAAGTGAGTTTCCCCTTCCTCTTCTTTTTAATCTGTGTTTTATTTAGTTTCTTATATTATTTCTTTTTTTTTCTTAGTGTTTGGAGAAGTATCGTCGTTTTCCTTTTTTAATCTTTCGATATGTTTCTTTGTCTCTGCTTAGTGATCTCTTCGTTTTGATAGTTTGTAGCGTGTTTTATTCATTTTTTGTTTCGTTTGTGCTTATTTCCTTGATTTTCCTCTTTTTTATGTCTTTTTGTTTAATTCTGATGTCTGGTCTTCAATTGCTATTTTGTATATCTTTTCGTTATTTCTATTCTTTCTTTGTTTTTCGTTCTCTATGTCTTTCTATCTCTTTCTCTCTCTATCTATATCTATCTTTCGTTTGTGCTTATTTCCTTGATTTTCCTCTTTTTTATGTTTTTTGTTTAATTCTGATATCTGGTTTGTCTGGTTTACTAAGTGCTATTTTGTATATCCTTTTCGTTATTTCTATTCTTTCTTTCTCTCTCTCTCTCTCTCTCTCTCTCTCTCTCTCACTCTATCTATCTATATCTGTCTCTATCTATCTACCTATTTAGTTGGTTAGTTATCTGTCTGTCTATCTGTTTGCAGCAGTCTGTGTGTGAACCAAACTCCCAAGCTCCACCAATCATCGTCATCCATGAATTTGTCTGATCTTCTTTCAAAGTTCCCAACTAACTCACCACTAACGTGATCACTGAGTCCGTTCCATTCATCAACTACTTTGTTAGAGAACCACTTCCTTCCCATTTCTTTCCTAAATCTGAATTTCTCAAGCTTGAACTCAATATATCTGGGTCTATCCTGACTACTGGTCCTACTCTCTCCTTTGTTATGATCCCTATACCACTTAAATGTTTTTATTAGGTCTCCTCTTAACCAACGTCTCTTTAACGCCTTCAGTACTGGAACACATATTTACCTTGAGATTTGTGAAGGATTAGACCACTTTACTGACATTAGGAAGGGTCCATGGAGGTCAGAAAATTAATGGCCACAGTATTCACTATTCTAATCTCCTACATGAGTTTCTGAAGCTGTATAGTCACCAAATAGTAAGCAGAATTAATATGCAAATGCGTCATAGTACTGAAGGGGTTAAAGATTGCAAATTTAGTCATTTCAATCTTACTTCGTAGGAATACCCCGCATCCTATGTATCCTTTTAAAATATTTTCCTTTGCACTGATTCTAATAGACCTACGTATATCCTATCTATAAAGCGGGGATTAGAACTGTACCGCTGACGTTTTTCCTCTTTGTAGAGAGCCAGCACTCAAGTTTTTTATTTCATTTATTCTTATTTTTTTTGCCCTTGGCTCTCTTCTCTTCATAGAAACACACACAAAAAACATCTAAATGCGGTCTGACCATTGCCAAATATAATTTTGATATTACTTTGGGACTTCTGCTTTTAACACTCCTTACAAACAAATCATAGTACAGTATTTGCCTCATTTCTAGCCTCTACTCATTGTTTTCTTAGATAAAGATTGGAAATAATTATAATTTCTAATATATTTTATCATATACTGAATCTACCAAGACCTCGTTGTTTATCATGCATTTACTGTTTGGACTTCCTATACTTAAGCTCAATAGTTTGCATTTATCAATGTCAAACTATATTTGCCAACTGTGTCTCCATTCGCTCATCCTATTCAAATGTACCTACATACTGATGGTGTCTTAATTGGACTTAAGTAATCTAACTATATTCGTGTCGTCTGCAAATTCACTAATATCACTGTCAACTCACTTTCCAAATCATTAACATAATTATATTAAAGACGGGCCGCCGTGGTACAGTGGAACCATACCTGCTTTGGGGTCCGAAGGGTCTCCAAGCGCACGGGTTCGAATCCTGTCCACGGTCTGAGTATAGGTTGGGCTTCCTCACACGGGACAACTGTTTCCTAGCGGGTGGGTTTTGAGGCAGGAGGCACCCCAAAAAGTATCCCCTTTAGCCCATAAATTCCCGTGAAAAGCCCGCATGGTTTAAAAATAAAATAAATAAATAACAATGGACCTAAAACTGATCCCTATGGCACCCCACTAATTACCGGACCCTACTCGGAATTGGCCACCTGTCACCTAAACACAACCTTATCGAGCCTAATGTTTTTCCCTTTATTCTGTTCACCCTAATCTTTCTTAAGAGCCTCTGGTGCTGTGCCTTATTAAACACTTTACTAAAATCTAGATATAATTTTGTTTTAGTTTGTTCGTATGTGTGTTTATTCAAATGTCTGTATGTTTGTCTGTCTTTCTTCCTTTGTAGCTGTACATGGAACTGCTGCATTATATTTTTGTGTATATTTTTTTTCCTTTTATTTTTTCTATGCATTTTTTAATATACTGGTTTAGCTTTGTTGTATTAGTGTTCCGTTTCTCCCTTTCCTACTCCCTATTTATTTTTTTATTTATTTATTTTTTTATGGAATGAATTGAAATACGTTTTACATTTATTTCGTGCACTTTTCTTTCTCTCCTGACAGTTGTGGCAGAAATTTTTAGATTCCTGATTTTTTTCGTTTTTTTTCGAGCGCAGTTTTCTCATATTTATCGCTGAAATATATGTATTAACTTATTAGGTCATTTTCTTTTTCCGTTCCCCGACAAACCATACAAGAAATCTCATTTGTGAACTTTTAACTTTTAATTTGTCTCCATCTTTCTTTTCCTCTCCTGATTTCTTTCTTTTTAATTTATGAAGTATTTAAAACCGTGTGCATTTTCTTTAACATCTATTTTTCACACTTTCTTTTAATTAATGCCAGAAAGTTTCAACCAGCAAATGCCTTTTCTTATATCTTTTCTTCTCTCTTTTAAACACATTTCGCCAGTAATCCCTTCCTTTATCTCTTTATTTACCTTCTGCGACTGAGTGAGAGTGCTTATTCAATCGTCTTGCTTTGCTTCCCTTGTGTGAGGAAATATTAATTAAACTCCTCACAGGGAACGCTTTTCTTTCTTCTTATTCCATTCCTCTACTTTATTCTCCACTTGGTCCCCTTCTGTCTTTCCCTCGCCTCTTCCTCCCTCCCTCCATTCATCTTGCTCATCATCTCTCGCATCATTACCTCAAGAGACAGAAAAAGGAAGGGTTATGCATCTTAAGTGTTAATTGTCTTTTCTTGCTTATAATGAACCAGATTGGATGAATGTTTGTGTGATGACTTGTTAACATGCACTAACGAGAAGAAACAAAAGGTAATGTGATCAACAATCGGAGGAATAACTGAGGGAGTAGATTAGAGGACAAAGATATGTGATAAATGTGTGAGGGATACTAAAATAAAAAGAACATAGAGAATATGTGAGGTAAATATGAAAGGAATAAAAAGAAACTGGACGAATTTAGGTAAATTTATGAAGAAACAAGAGAGAAAAATGTAATAATTTACGGGTTAAAAGAAAAATAATAACAATAATTAATAAATACTTCAATAAGACGAAAGAAAAGATAAATTAATCAAACTTTTTGATATTACAGAAATTCTAATGTATATTCTTTTATATCTAACTAATGAAATGTATGAAGAAACAAGAAAGCAAACTGTAATAATTAACGGGTTAAAAGAAAAAAATAATAATAAATACTTCAATAAGATGAAAAAAAAAATAATCTAACTTTTTGATATTACCAGAAATTCTAATATATTCTTTTACATCCTTCGTCTTTCTCATCTTGTCATCTTTCTTCCTCCTTTCCTCAATATTTCCATCTTCTTCCTCTTACATCTTCTCCCTATCTTTTTCTTCCTATCCTTATTTTATTCATACTATTTTCCCCTGTTTCCTGAGCGGTCTTTTCTCTCCTCCACTTCCTTTTCTTCCTCCTCTTTCATCTACTCTTCCTCCATCTTTCTGTCGTTTCTTGACTATTCCAAACTATTTTTATACTATTTCCTTGACCTCCTCCCCTTCCATCTTCTCTTCCACCAACCAGTACCTGTTTTACTCTCTCTCTCTCTCTCTCTCTCTCTCTCTCTCTCTCTCTCTCTCTCTCCGTTTTATTATTTTTGCAGCTGTTCGTTTTTCATAACAAGTTTGCAGGTGACTTTGGGCGTCCCTTGCATTCCTCTGCCCCCATTTGCCCCCTTACCCTCCTCCCGCCCCCTCCAGCCAACCTCCCCTTCTTCACGCCCCCAAGCTGTTGTATTCTTCTCGCTTTGGCCAAACTTCGCTACGATGAAAGGAAAACTGGTCGGGTTTCTTCTTCAATGTTTTCACCCTCTTGCTTTCTTTCTTTTTTGCTTGCTTGCTTTGTTGCTTGCTCTCTCTCTCTCTCTCTCTCTCTCTCTCTCTCTCTCTCTCTCTCTCTCTCTGTGCGCACGTGTGTGTGTGTGTGTGTGTGTGTGTGTGTGTGTGTGTGTGTGTGTGTGTGTGTGTGTGTGTGTGTGTGTGTGTGTGTGTGTGAGATACAGCCTTGGTGTAAAGCTAATTTGATAATTTTATCCAATAGTTTAATGGTCGAGAAAAATTTATGAAAGAACTTTAAAAGAAAAGTTAATAAGAATCGATAAGAAAAATATCCTTGTCTCATTTCCTTTCACTTTAAAAAGTCGTTTCTCGTTTTGCGCTCAGAAAAATAAACTAATAACAACGAATGCAGATAAATTTCATACATTCGGATATAATAGATGGTGAAAATGCCTCACTGCGACACTAAATTAATTCTTTAACTAAATAAATAAAGAAAAATCCATTCTTTACCTTGCATGAAAGTGGAAATAAATGAATGACAAATAAAATACATAAAAAAATCTATGACAACGCTATACTATCCCAAGCCAAACTAACCTAGCGAAATTTGAGAGAGGAGGTACCACAAAAAGTATCCTCTTTAGCACATAAATTCCTGTGAAAACCCCACATGGTATAAACAATGAAAAGAAAGAAACCTAACTTAACTTAACCTTGCTTAACCTAACCTAACCTAACCTAGCCCAATGTAACGTAACCAACCTAACCTAACTTAACTTAACCTTGCTAAACCTAACCTAGCTTAACCTAACCTAACCTAACGTAGCCAAAACTAACCTAACCTAACCTAACCTAATTCAACCTAACCCAACCCATCCTAACCTAACTTAACCTAACCTAACCTAACCTAACCCAACCCAACCCAACCTAACCTAACCTAAAGTTACCTAACCTTACCATACACACTAAAACCTAACCATATGTAACGAAAGAAAAATCAAGAAAATATAAACTGAAAATAACTAGAAATAATAAAAAAACCCCACTGTACTCTATATAAAAAATCTCAATACTCCTGCTGCCATTCTGCGGGTACTAGGACGCGTTAGTGTGTTTGGGGTGTGTTTGGGGTGTGTTTTGAGGTGTTTGGGGTGTGTTTTGGTATGTTAGGGTGTGTAGGGGATGTGTTTTGATATGTTAGTGTGTGTAGGGGGTTTGTTTTGGTATGTTAGGGTGTGTAGGGGGTGTGTTTTGTGTGTTTGGGTGTGTTTTGGTGTGTTTGGGTGTGTTTTGGTGTGTTTGGGGTGTGTTCTGGTGTGTTGGATGTGTTT
Organism: Portunus trituberculatus; assembly: GCF_017591435.1. NCBI lineage: Eukaryota > Metazoa > Arthropoda > Malacostraca > Decapoda > Portunidae > Portunus > Portunus trituberculatus. Next base: position 3,820,883 of record NC_059259.1, read on the forward strand.
TGGTGTGTTGGGTTGTGTTTGGGGTGAATTTTGGTGTGTTGGGGTGTGTTTGGGTGTGTTGGGTATGTTTTGGTGTGTTAAGGTGTGTTTTTGGTGTGCTAAGGTGTGTTGGGGTGTGTTTTGGTGTGTTAAGGTGTGTTTTTGGTGTGCTAAGGTGTGTTGGGGTGTGTTTGAGGTGTTTGGGGTGTGTTTGAGGTGTTTGGGGTGTGTTTGAGGTGTTTTGGGTGTGTTTTGGGTGTGTTGGGGTGTGTTTGGGTGTGTTGGGGTGTGTTTGGTGTGTTGGGGTGTGTTTTGGTGTGTTGGGTGTGTTTTGATGTGTTGGGGTGTATTTTGATGTGTTGGGTGTGTATTGGTGTGTTGGGGTGTATTTGATGTGTTGGGGTGTGTTTGAGGTGTTTTGGGTGTGTTTTGGGTGTGTTGGGTGTGTTGGGTGTGGGTGTGTTGGGGTGTGTTTGGTGTGTTGTGTGTTGGGTGTGTTTTGGTGTGTTGGGGTGTGTTTTGATGTGTTGGGGTGTGTTTGGGATGCGAAAATAACTAGAAATAATAAAACATCGTACTCTATAAAAAAAAAAAACTCAATGGCCGAACTAAAGGCAAATGCTTCAGAAATACAAAAAAAAGAAAGGAACAAGGAAATACAAAATCTTTCCTCCTTTTCTTCCATTTACAAAACCTGTAATAAGAGAACACAGGAAGATGCAACGTTAAAAGGGGAAGGGAAGAGGGGAGAAGGGGACGAAGGGAAGAAGAAGGGGAAGAAATAGAGGGAAGAGAGATTGACTGATTGACTTACTGATTTTGTCCATCAGGGAAGGGGACGAAAAGGAATAAAAGAAAAAAACAAGGGAAAAGGAAAAAAAAAGAAGGGAGGTCAAGAGAAAGGGAAACTATATTGTTTTAATGAGTGTTTTTGTTGTTATGGAAGGAGAGGAGAGGAGAGGAGAGAGAGAGAGAGAGAGAGAGAGAGAGAGAAAGAAGAGGAGAGAGAGGAGAGAGGAGAGAAGAGAAGAGAAGAGAAGAGAAGAGAAGAGAGAGAAGAGAAGAGAAGAGAAGAGAAGAGAAGAGAAGAGAAGAGAAGAGAAGAGAAGAGAAGAGAAGAGAAGAGAAGAGAAGAGAAGAGAAGAGAAGAGAAGAGAAGAGAAGAGAAGAGAAGAGAAGAGAAGAGAAGAGAAGAGAAAAGAAAAAAAAGAGAAGAGAAGAGAAGAGAAGAGAAGAGAGACAGACAGAAAGACAGACAGACATTCTCCTTCTAGATTTTGAACAAACAAAAGAAAGTAAATCAAAATAAGAGCAAAATGAAAAGGAAAAGGAAGGAAACAAGAGACTGAACACCACTTCCTCCTCCTCCTCCTCCTCCTC
>NC_059259.1:3837241-3839741 GCF_017591435.1 Portunus trituberculatus
GAGTGGGAGACGGAGAGGAAGACAGGAGGGGTACAGGGGGTCGCAGATTACAGAGATAGTGGAGATGCATGTAGTTCCCCTCCCAGTGATTGCGTGGCAGTGATTTCTACCTTGATTTACAGGTGATACGCTCCGTCACACCTGAACAATTGCCCTTCCGACCACCTGATTTATGGAAAGGTTATGTATGCCGGAGGAAGCGCAGGAGGAGGACCAGGAGGAGGAGGAGGGAGAGAGGGTGATGGAGGGGAAGGAAAATGTAGGTTTGGAAGAGGGGGGGTTGATAGTGTTGGTGCATGAAGACGAAAAGGAATGAGGAGAAAAGCAAGGAGAAGGAATGGAGTAGGAATATGATGAAGGAAGTAGGAAGGAGTAGGAAGAGGAAGAGGAATGGAAGGACGATGAGGAGGAATGTGATGAAGAAGAGGTGCAGCGATAGAGGAGGAGAAAAAGAAGCAAGAAGACGTGGAGAAGAAGGAAGAAAATGAAGAAGAACAGTGAAATAAAAAAAGAAAGAGAGGGAGAAGCAAAAATGAAAAAAAAAAAAAATGAAAATAACAGCAAATAGAAACAAATTAAAAAAAGCGAATAAAAAAAAAAGCAAAACTTAAGAAAGGGGAGAGAAATTATGAAGAAAATGTAAAGTCAAGAAAATATGAAGGACACGGAAGAGGAAGAGGAGAAGAGGAAGGAGATGACGCGGAAAATGAAGAAGAGGAAGACAAGGAGGAAGAGGAGGAGAAGGTGCAAGGCGTGGAAGAAAATGATATGTAGTGGAAAACTTGAGGAGGTGAAGGAGGAGATGGAGAACGAAGAGAAGGAAGAGACAGAAAAGAAGAATAAGAGAGAGAGGGAGAGGAAGACACCGGATAATTAACTTGTTTTATTGTTTGCTGATGCTGTTTGTTGTTGTTGTTGTTGTTGTTGTTGTTGTTGGTGGTGGTGGTGGTGGTGGTGGTGGTGGTGGTGGTGATGACGGTTGAAATTGTTTTAGTGAGTGCAGAGGTGGTGGTGGTGGTAGTAGTAGTAGTAGTAGTAGTAGTAGTAGTAGTAGTAGTAGTAGTGTTGTTGTTGTTGTTGTTGTTGTTGTTGTTGTTGTTGTTGTTGTGTTGTTGTGTGGTGGTGGTGGTAGTGGTGGTGTAGCAGCAGCAGTGCAGTTGTTGCAGCAGCAGTTGCAGTTGTTGTTGTTGTTGTGGTGGTGGTGGTGGTGGTGCAGCAGGTGGTGGTGGTGGTGGCAGCAGGTGTGGTGGTGGTGGTGGTGGTGGTGGTGGTGGTGGTGGTGGTGGTGGTGGTGGTGGTGGTGGTGGTGGTGGTGGTGGTGGTGGTGGTGGTGAGTGCAGAGTGGTGTGGAGTGGTGGTGGTGGTGTGGTGTGGTGGTGGTGGTGAGTGGAGTAGTGTAGTAGTAGTGCAGGTGTAGTAGTAGTAGTCGCAGTAGTAGTAGTCGCAGTAGTAGTAGTAATAGTAGTAGCAGTAGTAGTCGTAGTAGTAGTAGTAGTAGTAGTAGTAGTAGTAGTAGTAGTAGTAGTAGTAGTAGTAGTAGTGATGGTGGTGGTCGTTGCGATGATGGTAATAACAGTTATGACACAGAGATTATGATGAAAAATCCCCCCCACCCCCACCCCCACCACTACTATCACAACCACCATCACCATCACCATTATCACCACCATCAGTCACCATCCCATTTCTGTGCCGCGCCGCTTCCCTGATCTGATAATGACGCAATCACCGCACACACACACACACACACACACACACACACACACACATGTCTTTTTTACTGACCTGTGTTCATATCCGTACTTGTGTTGTGTTGTGTTGTGTGTGTGTGTGTGTGTGTGTGTGTGTGTGTGTGTGTGTGTGTGTGTGTGTGTGTGTGTGTGTGTGTGTGTGTGTGTTTTGGGATGAACAAAAAATCGGTCGAACAATTTCAGTATGTAATTAGTTTAAGCATTTTAAAACATTATTATTCTGCGCGTCCATTTCATCGCTGCGTTACATCCATTATTATCATTGTCATTATTACAATTACTATTATTAATATTTTTAGAATTCCATTAAAGATCTTTTTTTACTCCTATTGTTTTCATTATAAGGAGGAGGAGGAGGAGGAGGAGGAGGAGGAGGAGGAGGAGGAGGAGGAGGAGGAGGAGGAGGAGGAATAGTAGTAGAATTAATTTAAACACGCTAAACAGGATTAAAATTATCATTATAACATAGTTTTGTACGCTGTTTAAAAGACCCCGTCAGCCACACACACACACACACACACACACACACACACACACACACACACACACACACACACACACACACACACAACGAAATCCTGGAAAACTTTGCAAATAAACACACACACACACACACACACACACACACACACACACACACACACACACACACACAATACAAAGACACATTAGTGCAGTTGTCAATCTTTGTGTTAAATAGTTCCTAACTCTGCTCCCAACGTGACGCTTCACAATTGCCACGTACAAAG
>NC_059259.1:3847241-3857241 GCF_017591435.1 Portunus trituberculatus
AATTCCTGGAGACAAACAGAAATTCTGGAAATGAACTACAAAATATAAGAAAAGAAGAAAAAAAATATTTGTATCTTAACTTGTATTTATTCAGCATTTTTTTTTTAGATTTTTCCCTTTCTTTTTTTTTCTCGCTGTCCTTTTAGATTTAGTCATTTTCCTTTGTTCTCACTCCCTGCTTCCTCTTTCCTAGTATTTCTCGTATGTTTCACTCCTCCTCCTCCTCCTCCTCCTCCTATTTATACCTTGCAGCCCTCACCTGTTTAATCCTTTCTCTTTTCAACACATCCCTTTGTTTCTCTCATTTCTCTCTTCTCTTGTTCCTCTTTCTCCATTTCGTTATTTACCCCTCTCCCTCTCTCTCTCTCTCTCTCTCTCTTCAAAGGTAAAGCACAGGAAGGTTTCCCGGAAGTGACGTCACAGTGTAAACAAATATGGCGGCTTTTCCGTCCTCCCTTCATCTCCAGACTAAAAGATTCTTGTCATCGTCGTCCTCCTCCTTTTCAACTTCCTCTTTCCTGCCTATTTACTTCCCTCCAACACACTATTTCTTCTCCCTCCTTCTCTTGCAGATCTAACCTCTTTCCTCTTCTCTTCTTCCTACTGCACTACTAACGCTACCATCTTTCTCCTCCTCCTTTTCCTTCTCCTCGTCCTCCTCTTCCTTCTCCTCCTCCTCCTCCTCCTCCTCCCCTATCATGGCCGCCTCCTCCGCAGCTTTACCAATTGAGCGGCCGATATTTCACCAGGTGTTAATGGCGCACCTGTCAATAATTAGATGCGCCGCTACACTATATGAGACTTTTCCTCAGTCAGCGCGGGGAGCCAAATTTCAATTACACGAAGGATTTGCCTCAAAGCACACGCTGACTTATGTATATTGATGTGTGATGCAGTGCGGTAGTGTCCGTGGGGCGTGGCTCAGTTTTATATTACTGCGGGGCTGAAAGATGTGTTGGTCGGTGAAAGGTTAAGTATTGCTACCTCGAGTGATAAAAGGAGGGCTAAAAATAAGGTGACTGAGTGTGTTGCTGCATTTCTTGTGTCGATGGATGGTTGACGTGATATGTGGAAGGTTTGATATGTATGGGGCAGAGGAAATGAGTGAAAATTGTCTTCAAAGGATTAAAGGATGGGTAAAAATAAGGTGACTGTGAGTGTGTTGGTGAATTTCTTGTGTCGATGGATGGTTGACGTGATTATGTGGAAGGTTTGATATGTTTGGGGCAAAGGAAACGCACGGATTTTGCTGGTGGTGGAAATGAGTTAAAATTGCCTCGAAATAATAAAAATATGGGTAAAAATGAGGTGATTAAGAATGTGCTGGTGTATTGCTTGTGTCGATGAATGACTGACGTGATAATGGAGAAGGCTTGAAATTTTTGTGCCAGGAGAAATATTTTGGTCAGGTGTGTTTTGTGAGGGATGAAAATTAATGAAAAGATGAAATGACTAAAGATTGCAAATGTGTCGTATTGATAAATTATAAGATGGTTCTGAAAATTTATGTATATTGGAAAGAAAAAAAATGTGTTGGCGAGTTAATGGGTAATGTAAATCAGTTAAAAAGTGATATATAAATAAAAACTAATTGTTGATAGTGTGCGTGTGTGTGTGTGTGTGTGTGTGTGTGTGTGTGTGTGTGTGTGTGTGTGTGTGTGTGTGTGTGTGTGTGTGTGTGTGTGTGTGTGTGTGTGTGTGTGTGTGTGTGTGTGTGTGTGTGTGTGTGTGTGTGTGTGTGTGTGTGTGTGTGTGTGTGTGTGTGTGTGTGTGTGTGTGTGTGTGTGTGTGTGTGTGTGTGTGTGTGTGTGTGTGTGTGTGTGTGTGTGTGTGTGTGTGTGTGTGTGTGTGTGTGTGTGTGTGTGTGTGTGTGTGTGTGTGTGTGTGTGTGTGTGTGTGTGTGTGTGTGTGTGTGTGTGTGTGTGTAATTCACCTCGGTCGCCTGCTGATCACCCAGCCAGTCTTCCCCATTACGAAGCGAGCTCAGAGCTCATAGACCGATCTTCGGGTAGGACTGAGACCACAACACACTCCACACACCGGAAAAGCGAGGCCACAACCCCTCGAGTTACATCCCGTACCTATTTACTGCTAGGTGAACACACCTCACACATTAAGAGGCTTGCCCATTTGCCTCGCCGCTTACCGGGACTCGAACTCGGGCCTCTCGATTGTGAGTCGAGCGTGCTAACCACTACACTACGTGGTGTGTGTGTGTGTGTGTGTGTGTGTGTGTGTGTGTGTGTGTGTGTGTGTGTGTGTGTGTGTGTGTGTGTGTGTGTGTGAGAGAGAGAGAGAGAGAGAGAGAGAGAGAGAGAGAGAGAGAGAGAGAGAGAGAGAGAGAGAGAGAGAGAGAGAGAGAGAGAGAGAGAGAATTATCGGTGAATTAATGAATATGCGGTGTTGTAAATATAGTATTGATGAATATGAGGAAATGCTACTCAAAAAAAATTGAAAACTGTATGTATACTTATTAAATGTAAATAAACATTTCTTATAAGTGACTCAAAGATTTAAGAGTTTCTTCCTTTATATCTCCTGTATAATAATTTCCGTATAATTCAACGTTCACCATGCAAACTATGGGATTAAATTATTTCAAGTAAGACGATCAACTGAAATAAAAAAAAAAATAGATTGGAAAAAAGGACACACATAAAGCATACTAGGATACATACATAAAATACATTAGGACACATGCATAAAACAAAGATAGGAGAAAAAGGACACATACATAAAAATTAGGACATACATAAAACATTAGGACACATACATAAAACACATTAGCACACATACATAAAAAATATTAGGACACGTACATAACACATTAGCACACATACATAAAACATATTGGTGAGGTACGAAATGATGCAGGGTTTGGCATAAGAGAAAGAAAAAAAAGTAGTGAAAAATATTATAATGAAGTCGTCGCGTGAGTTAGCTCTCTGGGAAATTAAAGTTTGAGGAAAAATATCAAAAGATTGCGTTGGGAGAGGCGACGCTGAGGGGGGATGGTGGTGGTGGTGGTGGTGGTGGTGGTCTGCCTTGTAACACCAGCTCATGAGTTCCTTTTGATGATTCAGTTAGGAATATGAAAAACTAATGGAAAGCTTTAGATATATAACTAAAAATAGATACAGAGAGAGAGAGAGAGAGAGAGAGAGAGAGAGAGAGAGAGAGAGAGAGAGAGAGAGAGAGAGAGAGAGAGAGAGAGAGAGAGAGAGAGAGAGAGAGAGAGAGAGAGAGAGAGAGAGAGAGAGAGAGAGAGAGAGAGAGAGAGAGAGAGAGAGATTGAATTGCACCCTAGACAAAAGAGAAAGAAATAATGCACCACCACCATCACCACCACCACACCACCACCACCAACCACCACCACCACCACCACCACCACCACAGTTAAGTTTTTCTTGATTAAAATATTACATCACTTGAGTACAGCGGACACGGAGGAACAAGTAAACACAGTAGCTCCAACCCTCACTCTTGCCTGTCCTCTCCTACTCTCACTCATAAACCGATCAATTCATTCATCTCATTCACTAACTAATTCAATCACTAATCTATGCTTTTTTTTAATACCATGTGGGCTTTTCACGGGAATTCATGGGCTAAAGGGGATACTTTTCGGGTATCTCCTATCTCAAAACCCACCCGCTAGGAAACCGTTGCCCAGAGTGAGGAAGCCCAACCTACACTCGGACCGTGGACAGGACTTATCATCAACTAACTTATTCCTTCACTTATCGACTTATACACTAATTAATTCAGCCACTCTCTCACAAACTATCTAATTTAATGAACAATTCTTCTCCTCACTCCTTTATTCTTTTATTCATTCACTGCAGTTTCCTAAGAAGTCAAGTTTTGTTTTTTTCTTTTTCTCACGGAACTAGTTTGCAAAGAATATAAAAAGATAAATTGGAGGATTTTTTATTTTATTTATTTCATGATTTTTAACTCTTTCGATGAGCTTTTGGGAGCAATAGTTTGTTTTTTTTTTTCAATATTTTTTCATTTCCACGACCAATCCTACTGATATGGAGAGAGAGAGAGAGAGAGAGAGAGAGAGAGAGAGAGAGAGAGAGAGAGAGAGAGAGAATCATAATAAACGGGGAAAAATGAAGGAATGGAAAAAAATGAAAAATAGGTAAAAGAAAAAGAGAGGAAAAAAGAAAAGTTTGAAAAAAAGAACGCAAGAAAGAAAAGGAGGGAAGAAAAAATAGAAAAAAGAAAACAAAATAAAGTGAAGAAAAGATTCCAATGTAGAAAGGAGGAAAAGAAAAAAGAAGGAAAAAAGAAAGAAAAAGGAAAAAAATAGAAAAAGAAGAAGGAAAAGGAAAAAGAAGGAAAAAGTAAAAGAAAAAGGAAAATAGAAGGAAAAGAAGGAAAAAGGAGGAAAGAAGGAAATAAAGAAGGAAAAAAGAAGGAAAAAGAAAAAAAAAAAAAAGGAAAAAGGAAAAAAAAAAAAAAAGGAAAAAAAGGAAAAAAGAAGGAAAAAGAAAAAAGAAAAACAAGATAATAGCACAGTTGGCAACAGAGTGGAAACAAGCGTGGAGGGGAAAACAGTCCGTAATGACACACAGAGTTGAGTTAATAGGTTGTGCTGGAAACCATACCTCGTGTCCGTCTGTACGTCTGTTGGTACACGCACACACCACCACTGCCAACCACAACAACAACAACAGCAGGGACAACAACAACAACAACAACAACAACAACAACAACAACAGGAACAATAACAGGAACAACAGCAATAACAACAACAACAGGAACAACAACAACAACAACAACAAAAACAATAACAGGAACAACAACAACAACAGCAGCAGCAGCAACAACAACAACAACAGGAACAACAGCAACAGCAACAGCATTAACAACAACAATAACAGCAACAACAACAGCAACAACAACAACAGGAACAACAGCAACAACAACAACAACAACAACAACAACAAACAACAACAACAACAACAGCAACAACAACAACAACAACAACAACAACAACAACAACAACAGCAACAACAACAACAGCAACAGCAACAGCAACAACAACAACAGCAACAACAACAACAACAACAACAACAACAACAACAGCAACAACAACAGCAACAACAACAGCAACAACAACAACAACAGCAACAACAACAACAACAACAACAACAACAACAACAACAACAATAGCAGCAACAACAATAACAACAACATCAACAACAATAACAACAACATCAACAACAACAACAACAACAGGAACAGCAACAACAACAACAACAGCAACAACAACAACAACATCAACAACAATAACAACAACAACAACAACAACAACAACAACAACAACAACCAACAACAACAACACCACCATCAACAACAATAGCAACAACAACATCAACAACAGCAACAACAACAACAACAACAACAAAAATAACCCAAAAAATAGAGAAACAACCCATCTAAGGCCGGCTATATGCAAAACTACACATGAAAACAAATGAAAAGAATCCTGATAAAAAAAAAAGAAAGAAAAACAAGGAAAATAAAAGAGCAAGAGGCAAATATAGAGACAGACGTGAAGGTGAACAGAAGAGAAAATAAAACTGATATAAATAGAGACATAAATAAAAAAAGAAAGACAAAAATAGAGAGAAATATCAAGAATCCATCTCAGAACTAATACAAACAGAGACACAAACAGAGAGATAAAATAAGAAAGAAGAAGAAAAAAAAAACATTAGACACACAAACTTGAAAAAAACAACAGAAAAACGAAACAAATCTTTTACAACTCAAAAAAAAAAAAAAAAAAAAAAAAAAATAAATAAAAAGCATAGATCCTGTAACGTGGAATTGGAACGCTTAATTAGAGCCAAAAGTACACATGTATAACCCGGTAACCTGGCCACGTGAAAGGGGGAACAGGTGAGCACAGGTGAGGCAGTCAGGTGCTCGTCACGCTCCCACGCTCTGATTGATGAGGTCCAGGTGAAATGACTCTTTTGGGCAGCCATTTTTTGCGTGGGTGATTGGCTGCAGCGGCCTCGTTGATATCGGCAGGCATTACAGCTTCCATTTGATTCGTGTTTGCTTGTACAGCGCGTTTATTAGTAACTGTTGTAGGACAGGCGCACACACACAGTCACACACAGGCATAGGTCAGTGTATATCCATCAGATCGTGTTCGTTTATTTATTTTCTTTTTTTTACGCGTTTTTTACGTTCAAAGAATATTTAGCACGGAAGACAGACAAGACAAACAGACAGACAAACGGGTATAGGTCAGTGTATCAGTTTATATTCATTTTTGTTTTATCAACTTTTATTTTACTTCTAAAGGAAAAGAGTCAAGCAAGCAGAAAGACAGACGGAGAGAACAAGCAGACAGACACACACACACAAACAGAAAGGCAGACAGCCAGACGGACAAAAAAAAGACACACAAATCAATATATTCCATCATATCCTATTTTATTTTTTACCAACCAAGGAAAGCTGATTTAAATTAGACAGACAGACAGGCAGACAGACAGACAAATACATAGATCCCACTAGATTAAGGTCGAAGCCTTTTTACTTTATTTGATTTTATAAGGAAAGCCGTCTGAGGATCACAAAAATTCAAGAAAAGGAGAAAAATAGTTTCACAATTGCTCTCGTGAAAATGTTAATAAATGTTTTCAATCGTGCTGGCAAATTGAGTTCCAGAGTGCTATTGATTTCTCTCTCTTGAAATTCAGAAGCAGAAATTTTAAAGTGTAGCAATGAAATGCATGAAAGTGGCGATACTGGTTAACTTTTGCATCAGAGAGGTGAACTGAATAATGGATACATACTGACAGAGGTATCAAGAGTTTACCAAAGAAGACGTAAAAAAAATGAAGATACTGGTTAGCTTTTGCATAAGAAAGATTGACAGAATATGGATGAGAGAAACAGGCACGAGTGTTCCAGAGTTTTGCCAGAGGATGGGATGAGAAAATGCAGATACTGGTCATCTCTTACATTAAAACGCTAGACAGCATAGGGAGATAAGGAACAAACAATGAGAAATAGACTTGAGTTTTCCAGAGTTTGTCAATGGAAACAACGAAAAAATAATCAACAAACTGAACTGTTGCATTAGAGAGATGGACGTAATACGGCTGAGGAAGGCAGGCGGTGAGAAAGGCCTAAAATTTACAAGTGAGAGGAATGCATGAAAAAATATGATGGTTAACTCTTGCATTAGAAAGATGGACAGAATAAGGATGAGAGAAACAGAGAATAAGAGAGACCATTTACTAGTTTGCAAAAAAGGAAAAGATAAAAAAAAATAATATAATGGTTAGCTCTTACATCAAAAGTTGGATAGAATAAGGAAAGATAAATACCGAGAGAAATTTGCAGAGTTTGGCATTGGAAGGAATGGGAGAATAAAGATGCTGCTTAACTCACACACTCTATTCGAGGAGAGGCAAGCCGTGCAGTGAATGTTGAGGAAACCAGTAACCATGGAAAGGATGACACAAGACGGCGAAATATGTTCTTCCCTTGCATTTATATGTATTTCTTTCCTTTCACAATTTTTCTTAACACACACACACACAAAGACACAGACACAGACACACACACACACACACACACACACACACACACACACACACACGCCCGGTAGCTCAGTGGTTAGAGCGCTGGCTTCACAAGCCAGAGGACCAGGGTTCGATTCCCCGGCCGGATGGAGATATTTGGGTGTGTCTCCTTTCACGTGTAGCCCCTGTTCACCTAACAGTGAGTAGGTACAGGATGTAAATCGAGGAGTTGTGACCTTGTTGTCCCGGTGTGTGGTGTGTGCCTGGTCTCAGGCCTATCCGAAGATCGGAAATAATGAGCTCTGAGCTCGTTCCGTAGGGTAACGTCTGGCTGTCTCGTCAGAGACTGCAGAAGATCAAAGCTCAAAGATCGGCGAGGCAAATGGGCAAGCCTCTTAATGTGTGGCCCCTGCTCACCTAGCAGTAAATAGGTGCGGGATGTAACTCGAGGGGTTGTGGCCTCGCTTTCCCGGTGTGTGAAGTGTGCTGTGGTCTCAGTCCTTCCCGCAGATCGGTCTATAAGCTCTGAGCTCGCTCCGTAAAGGGGAAGACTGGCTGGGTGACCAGCAGAAGACCGAGGTGAATCACACACACACACACACACACACACACACACACACACACACACACACACACACACACACACACGAAATGTACCCATCTTGATCCATTCTCCTCCTCCTCCTAATCCTTCTCTTTCTCTTCCTTCTCCTTCCCTTATTCCTATTCCCCCAACCACCCACTCCTCTTTCTTCCATTCTGACCCTTCTTCTGTTACTTTTCCTCCTCCTCCTCCTCCTCCTCCTCCTCCTCCTCCTCCTCCTCCTCCTCCTCCTCCTCCTCCTCCTGCTGTTAGTATGCATGTCCCTCCCCTGTCCTCTTTCCCTTCCCTTTAACTCTTTCCCTGGTCAAGGTAGGCCCATTTGTATATATTTTCTCCTTCCTCTATTTATTCCTCTTCTCCCCTCTCCCTCTGTTTGGTTTTATCTTTCTGTCTGTTTGTCTGTCAGTGTGTGTGTGTGTGTGTGTGTGTGTGTGTGTGTGTGTGTGTGTGTGTGTGTGTGTGTGTGTGTGTGTGTGTGTGTGCGTGTGTGTTACCTACGTCTGTCTGTCTTTGTCTTTTTGCTTGAATATATGTTCGTATTTAAGTATTTATGGCTGTATAACTCATGTATGAAAGTGTGAATGTATTTCTCTCTCTCTCTCTCTCTCTCTCTCTCTCTCTCTCTCTCTCTCTCTCTCTCTCTCTCTCTCTCTCTCTCTCTCTCTCTCTCTCTCTCTCTCTCTCTCTCTCTCTCAGTGCTTCCCTCGAGTGCAGTCATGAAAGAACATGTAGATGGGCAAATATTCCATTAGCAAGTCGTTTTCCTCCTCCTCCTCCTCCTCCTCCTCCTCCTCCTCCTCCTCCTCCTCCTCCTCCTCCTCCTCCTCCTCCCCTCCTCGTTGTCGCGTTATTAGATAAAGGAGGATACTACTACAATGAATATTATTTTGTTTATCTCTACTCTGTGCAATCTAGTCACAATTTTTGCCCTCGCTTCTCCCCTCTCCCTCGTCCTCCCTTGTAGATTAGGGTAGTTCGCGTAGTTCCCGCAAACAGTCTCGTTAAGCGCTAATGGGTCGTTTCTGTTTGCTTTCTTTCCTTTTTATATTTCCCTTTATTTTTCCTCCTCCTCTCCTTTCTCCTCTTTCTTCTCTCCTTCCTCCACTTCTTGTTTTTTTTTTTTTTACGTCCTTTTGTTCTACTGTCTTATTTTTACTATTTCTGCTTTTGTTTCTTTCTTAATTTTCTTCTTTTCTATTTATATTTTTCTTTCTCGCAATCTCTTTTTCTCTTTTTCTTATGTCTCTTCCCCCTTTTGGTCTTCTTCTCCTACTTCTCCTCCTCCTCATCCTCCTCCTCCTCCTTCTCCTCCTACTCTTACTCCTTCTTCTCTTCCTTTTACGTTTCTCCTCTTGCATTCCGTTTTTTTTTTCCACATCCTCTTTTTTTCCCTTCTTCCTTCTCCTTTCCTCCACCAATACCACTACGACCAAAAAGAACTCTTCCTCCTCTTTTTTCTTCCTCTTCCTTCTCCTCCTCCTCCTCCTCCTCCTCCTCCTCCTCACATGTAAACACACATATTAATTTCTGTTGACTCGTAAAGACAAAGCAAAACTAAATAGACATACATACAGACAGAGAGAGAGAGACAGAGAGAGAGAGAGAGAGAGAGAGAGAGAGAGAGAGAGAGAGAGAGAGAGAGAGAGAGAGAGAGAGAGAGAGAGAGAGAGAGAGAGAGAGAGAGAGAGAGAGAGTGTATAGGTAATTATTCAAGCCAAGAGATGTATGAGGATGATGTTTGTTTTGTTTATGTTTCTTGTGTTGAGATACGAAGCGGTGGTGGTGGTGGTGGTGGTGGTGGTGGTGGTGGTGGTGGGGATGGTTGAAGAGGCAG
>NC_059259.1:3862241-3877241 GCF_017591435.1 Portunus trituberculatus
TAACGGAGAAGCTTCCGACTGGCTTCAAGTTACGAGTGGTGTTCCCCAGGGTTCAGTTTTGGGTCCATTACTTTTTGATATACATAAATGACTTAGACTGCGGCATCGTATCAAAAATATCAAAATTCGCCGACGACACTAAACTAGGTAGCAAAGTATGCACAAGAGACGATTGTGATGCCATCCAGCGGGATTTAGACAACCTTAGTAGCTGGAGCGATAAATGGCTATTAAATTTTAATGCAGATAAGTGCAAAGTAATGCACATCGGCCTAAACAATGTGAAAAATAATTACAAATTACATGGACGTAACTTAATTAAAGTCACTGAAGAAAAGGACCTGGGAGTACTCATAACAAATGACTTAAAATGTGCTGCACAGTGTTCGGCCGCTAGTCGTAAAGCTAACACTGTTTTAGGATTTATCGCACGTAATTTTGATTATAAAACACCTGAAGTCATAACGCGTCTTTATACATCATTAGTGAGACCACATTTGGAATACGCGGTTCAGTTCTGGTCTCCATGTTATCAAAAAGACATTAATAAATTAGAGAGCGTTCAAAGACGAGCAACGAAACTAATCCCCGGAATACGTGGCCTGTCATATGAAGAACGTCTCAAAAGACTAGACATGTTCTCCCTCAGAGATCGTCGCATCCGAGGTGACCTCATTCAAACGTTTAAAATACTTAAAAATATAGATAAGATCGACTATGAAAATCTTTTTGAGCTTTCGCAATCAGTAACGAGAAATAACGGCTTGAAGCTTAAAGGACAGCGATTTAATACTGATTTGCGAAGAAACTTTTTTAACGTAAGAATAGTTGAACACTGGAACAAGCTGCCAGCGTCCGTCGTCCAAGTTAACACGGTAGCTACGTTCAAAAGTAAATTAGACAAGCTTTATAAAGAAAATGGTTTCCGAAATTTTTTTGTTCTTTTAGCGATAGTAATAGTTACGCTAGATATCTCTTTTTCTTAGTGATAGTAGTAGTTACATTAGTACTCTCTTTTTTTCCCATCTTTCCTGTGTAAATTTCCCCGATTGTCCTTCTCAGCAGTCGGGGTGTATTTTTCGTCTTATTTCTTGCCGGGTGACGCCGGAGGGAGTGGTGGGTGGGGAGGAGCTTCATCTGTTCTATCCTTACCTCCTACTAAGTATGTAGCTTCTGTACATGTAGTTTAGTAAACGAGTGACCTTGTCATAGGTCGCAAGGCCTCCTGTCACTCGTCTTTCCTTTGTATTCCTCCTCCTCCTCCTCCTCCTCCTCCTCCTCCTCCTCCTCCTCCTCCTCCTCCTCCTCCTCCTCCTTCTCTTCCTCTACCTCCAACTCCTCCTCCTCCTATTCTCCCCCCCAAACCTTGTATTTGAACGTTCCTTGATACAGACTTTCTCTCTTACTTTCTCTCTTTTACTAAGTCTATATACAAATTCTCTCTCTCTCTCTCTCTCTCTCTCTCTCTCTCTCTCTCTCTCTCTCTGTGTGTGTGTGTGTGTGTGTGTGTGTGTGTGTGTGTGTGTGTGTGTGTGTGTGTGTGTGTGTGTGTGTGTGTGTGTGTGTGTGTGTGTGTGTGTTTGCGCGCGTTTCGTTTTTATTTATTTTTTATTTCCTCTTTAAATTTCCATCTGTTTGCGTCTATTTTCTCCTTTTTATCTCCTTTTTCATGGTGTGGAAGTGGGTGGATGTGTTTGCTTGTCCTGAGCTCGCTCTCTCTCTCTCTCTCTCTCTCTCTCTCTCTCTCTCTCTCTCTCTCTCTCTCTCTCTCTCTCTCTCTCTCTCTCTCTCTCTCTCTCTCTCTCTCTCTCTCTCTCTCCTCTGAGCCAATTTAGTTTCCCTCCTTTGATTAAATAGAGGACGACACACACACACACACACACACACACACACACACACACACACACACACACACACACACACACACACACACACACACACACACACACACACACACACACACACACACACACACACACACACACACACACACACACACACACACACACACACACACACACACACACACACACAGGAATAGAAACAGAGAAACTGACAAATGCTTGGGGATTGAGAAACAGACAGACAGACAGACAGACAAACAGAGGCAGGTAAGAACAAATAGGTCGCGACACAGACTGATAGATCCATTGGCAGACAGTTTGAGAGCTTCCCGTAAGAATATAAAGAGATAGGTAGATTGATAGAAGAATGTCAAAATGTAAAGAAATAAGAAGAGATATAACAATGTAGAAATGTAGAGATAGGAAGAATGATAGAAGAATGTAAAGAGATAAGAAGAGATAGAATAATGTGAAAAATATAAGGAGATAGAAAGAGATGGAAGAATGTTAAAATATAAAGAGATAGGCAGATTGATAGAGGAATGTAGACATGTGAAGAGATAGAAGAATAATAGATGAACGAATAGATAGACATATAGATAGATAGAAAAAAAAATTGAAATACAAACAAACAGATAGATTTAATTAAATACAATAATAAATATCAATACATGGACAAAACTGGAAGATTAGTTTATATAAAGTAAATAAATAAGTAAAAAATGTTAAAATATATGAAAGGAAAAATAAACGCAAGAAAAAAACTGAAAAAAACTGGAAATAACAAATATAAATCAAACAAACAAAACTCGTAAACAAAACAAAAGCAAAAGAAAACGACAATTAAGATAAAGAAAACGAGTAACGTGTTTACGAAATTACATTTTCTTTCAACGCAATTTGGGAAGAAGCTTAGCGCACCCTCCAAGCAAAGCCCTTGCGCAAACTGAGGATCTTTGCGCAGACTAACGATCCTTGCGCAGAGTAAAGATCCGTTGGCTTCTTTGACTTTGAAGGAATATTTGCGAGAGAGAGAGAGAGAGAGAGAGAGAGAGAGAGAGAGAGAGAGAGAGAGAGAGAGAGAGAGAGAGAGAGAGAGAGAGAGAGAGAGAGAGGCTTACCGAGTGAATACCAACGTAACTTGTCCCACGCTCATTAAGTGCAAAGAAAAGCTTGATCTCTCTCTCTCTCTCTCTCTCTCTCTCTCTCTCTCTCTCTCTCTCTCTCTCTCTCTCTCTCTCTCTCTCTCAATTTATACATCATGAAAGGAGACTTAAAGCGAGTGTGTGTGCGTGTAAGGCAGAGAGAGAGAGAGAGAGAGAGAGAGAGAGAGAGAGAGAGAGAGAGAGAGAGAGAGAGAGAGAGAGAGAGAGAGAGAGAGAGAGAGAGAGAGAATATTAGTGAAATTGATAATTATTGAGAAAGTGATTGAACAAGGGAAGGGATGCAACACACACACACACACACACAAACACACACACACACACACACACACACACACACACACACACACACACTGACACAGACTTAAAGTTAAAAGGGTCAAGGCCACACATTCTCTCTCTCTCTCTCTCTCTCTCTCTCTCTCTCTCTCTCTCTCTCTCTCTCTCTCTCTCTCTCTCTTTATTATTGTTTTTCTCTTATCTTCTCTCTTACCTCTACACTCTTCCTCTCATCTTTAATTCCATCCTTCCTTTCTTTTTTTTTTCATAACATTTTCGTTTAAAGGAATGAAAATTAGTGAACAACAACAACAACAACAACAACTACTACTACAACTACTACTACTACAACAACTACTACTACTACTACTACAACTACTACCACTACTACTACAACGACAACAAAAAACTGCAGCAACAACAACTACAAAAAATATAATAATAATAATAATAATAATAATAATAATAATAATAATAATAATAATCGTAGTGAGAAGTTGAAATTGCTACTTGATTAATATAATTTTCTCCTTTTCCTATTCCTCTTCTTATTCCTCCCCTTCCTTCTCTCTTCCTTCCATTCCTTCTCTTCATTAGTATATCTCCTCCAAGTCACGCAGAGTCCTTCCTAATATCACCAAGTCATCAGCGTAAGCCAATGTATTTATTTACTCGTTTATAACCTACAGTACAACCTTCATTCAAACCAGTGAGGGTATTGAAAACATTACCAATATATAATTTGAATAAAAGTGGTGATAAAATGCCCCCTTGTCATACACCTGATTGATATGATTTTCTCCATTTTCTCCTCCTCCTTCTCTTCTTCATATTCCTCTCCTCCTTTCTCTCTTCCTTCTATTCCTTTCCTTCGTTAGAGTATCATTTGCATTTATTTATCTTTTTCTTCTTTTTTTTCCAGGTTCTTGTCTTGTTATTCATTTTTCTTCTGTCTTGTCATCTTCCAATTATATCTGACTCTTTTCCTTTCTTATTCCTCTTCCTCCTCCTCTTCCTTCTCCTCCTTTTACTCCTCTTCCTCCTCGTTTTTACTCCTCTTCCTCCTCCTCCTCCTCCTCTTTCTTCTCCTTTTCCTCCTCCTCTTCCTTGTCCTCCATGTGCAACACTGTAAAAGCTTGTCTAATCAACGCTCGCAGCCTAAGAAATAAATTTTCAGATCTAGAAACCCTGGCAGCTTTGGAAAATTATCATATTATTGGTATTACAGAGTCTTGGCTCAACTCTGCGAACAGAGACTTTCTTGCTGAATATAACCTGCCAGGCTATGACATGTTCAGCTGCGAGAGACAAGATAGAATAGGAGGCGGTGTATTGCTCTATGTTAAAGCCAGTCTTCAGCCAACCATATTTAAAACCGATAAAATAAACAATATAGACTCAGTCTTCTTACATTTAAGAGTACGTTCTAAGAAAATTGTTATTGGTCTTGTTTATAGGCCTCCGGCTCAAAATATTTCTTCTGATAAAAATTTACAAGATCAAATTACTGAAATAAGTAACAATTTTGATACAGTCATCTGTGGAGACTTCAACTTGCCTGTCAACTCATGGGGAAGTCCACTTAACTCTCGCTCTGGTCAGGACTTGTACAATAGTTTATTAGACTGTTCTCTAAAGCAACACGTTCAACAACCCACACGAGGTGACAACATATTAGATCTTGTTCTTTCAACAAACGACGACTTAATATCAAATGTTAATATTGGTCCTGAATTTAGTAACAGTGATCACAAGATTGTCTCCTTCAACATCAACCTTCAAGTGTATAAAGACAGTGTTAGCAACGAAGAAGTTTTCATTTACAAAGAAGGAGATTACGAGATACTAAAGTTAATTCTTGCTGCAACAGATCGGAATGCCGAACTTGGTGAAAGTAACATTGAAGAATCATGGGCCAAATTTAAATACATTTTAGAAAACGCTGTGAAGTCATGTATTCCAATGCGTAAAAGGCGTCCATGCAAAAGGAACAAACCTAAATGGTGGACAAACCAAACTGAGTCACAACTACTAAAGAAAAATCGTGCCTACCGTAAATATCTGATATCTCAGAACGAGGGTGACAAACTTGAATATGACAGAATACCAAAGAAGCTCATTAAACAAAGCAAGAAAAACCTTGAAATGTATATTGCAAGCGTCACCAAATCCAGTCCCAAGGAATTTTAGTTATGTTCGGAATAAAACAGTCATTACATCTCACATTAACCAGATCTATTTAGACAACGGTAATCTTGCCACCGAAGAAACTCAGATCGCAGACACACTAAATGATTATTTTGCTTCAGTCTTTACAAAAGAAAGCATTCACACAGTCCCTGAGCCACCCCCTATATTCCATAACATAACCCCATTAAGTGTCTGCGATTTTCAAGAAGACGAAATAATTAAAGCAATTGATAAAATGAAAACTGACAAAAGTCCCGGCCCAGACTGTATTGCACCACGTGTCTTGAAAGAAGCTAAATTTCAAATATGTAAACCCCTTTCATTGCTATTCACCAAGTCACTTATGTGTGGTAAGGTTCCTAGGGATTGGAAGTTAGCAAACGTAACCCCATACATAAAAAGGCGACAAATCACTCCCATGTAACTACAGACCCATCAGCCTCACATCTGTGGTATGCAAATTAATGGAAACTGTAATTCGCAATAACTTAGTCAACTTTCTAGAAGTAAATGATTTAATCAATGAGTCACAGCACGGCTTTCGAAACAGACGTTCTTGTCTGACTAATTTACTTGACTTCTTTAATGATGTTTTCACCATGTACGACGAAACAAAGGCAGTAGATGTTGTGTATCTAGATTTTCAAAAAGCTTTTGACAAAGTTCCCCATAAGCGGCTGCTAGGTAAGTTGAAGTCACATGGTGTAGATGGAATACTTCTCAAATGGCTTGAAGACTGGCTTTCTGAGAGAAAACAGCGCGTCGCTTTAAATGGTAAATTTTCAAAATGGCGAGAAGTCTTAAGCGGTGTACCACAGGGATCTGTGCTTGGCCCGGTTCTTTTCCTTATTTATGTTAATGATATTGATGAGGGCCTCACCTGTAAAGTAAGTAAGTTTGCTGATGATACTAGAATAATGAATAAAGTAGTCACGTCGGAGGATAAAAGAAAACTACAATCAGATCTCGACCGCTTGTCGTCAGACAAGTGGCAGATGAGCTTCAATGTAGATAAATGTAAAGTGTTGCACATTGGTAGCAATAATGATCATACTAATTATTTAATGAACGGTTCCGAGCTTCTTGAGGTTGATGAGGAAAAAGACTTAGGCGTCATAATTACTTCAGACCTCAAGTCAAGTAAACACTGTTCAGAAGTAGTCAAAACGGCAAACAAACTGGTTGGGTTTATCGGTAGAACTTTTCAATTTAAATCAGAAGGGGTTATTCTCACATTGTTTAATGCACTCGTCCGACCTCATCTTGAATACTGTGTCCAGTTCTGGTCACCCCACTATAAGAAAGATATAGACAACCTGGAGAGAGTCCAAAGAAAAGTCACCAAATTGATCCCACGACTGCGAAACAAGCCTTACGAGGAGCGCTTGAGGAAACTCAACTTGTTCAGTTTAGAGAAGCGGCGTATGCGAGGAGATTTGATTGAACTATTTAAAATGTTCCGGGGCTTTGATAACATAAATGTAAACAACTATCTCACCATTGACAGCTCCAACACCACTAGAAATAATGGCTACAAGATTACAGGTAAACGTTTCAGGTCAGACGAGGCAAAACATTATTTCTTCAATAGAATTGTAAATGTCTGGAACTCTCTCCCAGCACATGTTGTCCGTAGCAATACGATAGAAACTTTAAAAAAAAAGGTTGGACATTCACTTCACATTAACCCCTCAAATGACGTACTTTGCGCCTTCATAAGATATCTTTTTTTTTTGTTTGTAGTTACTGTACTAGATAGTGTCACTTCTTCAATCTTTCCTATCCCATCTTTGACTTTCTCTCTCTGTGGCCTCTTTTCTTCTTCCTTGAACCCTGATGTCCTTCAGCCTCTAACTTATAGCATCTGTAGTGGTAGCATAGGCACACAGACAGCCTCGTTAGGCCCAGTAGGGCAATTGCTGTCTGTTTCTTCCTTTGTATTCCTTTGTATTCCTTCTCCTTTTTTCTCCTCTTCCTCCTCCTACTCCTCTTTCTTCCCCTCCTCGTGTTTAATCTTCTTACCCCTCCTACTACTCTTCCTTCTCCTTCTCCTTTTACTCTTCTTCCTCCTCCTACTCTTCCTTTTTCTCCTTTTACTCTTCTTTCCCTTTCTCCTCCTACTCCTCTTCTTTGTCCTTCTCCTTTTTTCTAATCTTCCTCCTCCTACTCCTCTTCTTCCTTCCTCCTACTCCTCCTCCTCCTATTATTCCTCCTCTTCTTTCTTGAAATATAAGATTGCGTATAGGCTGAAGAATGACTAGATTTTCGAGAGAGAGAGAGAGAGAGAGAGAGAGAGAGAGAGAGAGAGAGAGAGAGAGAGAGAGAGAGAGAGAGAGAGAGAGAGAGAGAGAGAGAGAGAGAGAGAGAGAGAGAGAGAGAGAGAGAGAGAGAGAGAGAGAGAGAGAGAGAGAGAGAGAGAGAGAGGCGTGCTGTTATTCTTCCCTCCCTTTCATGCCTCTCTCTCACCTCTCTTCTTTGCTCTTTTGTCCCAAGTATTATTGCCTTGTTCAACTTATTCCTCCTTCGTAAATGTGTTCCTGCATCTCTCTCTCTCTCTCTCTCTCTCTCTCTCTCTCTCTCTCTCTCTCTCTCTCTCTCTCTCTCTTATGTATGTTTTTTTTGTTTCATATATTTTGTTTACCTACTTTTAATATGTTTATGCTCTCTCTCTCTCTCTCTTTCTCTCTCTCTCTCTCTCTTTACACACGCTCTTTATTCCAGTTCCTTTGCCTGGTCTCAGCCTTCTTTCACTCGCTCTCACCTTTCACTCTCACCTTTAACCTGGTTACCGGAGCTTACCTGTCCGCTACCTGTCACTCTCTACCCCTCCTCTCCCTCCTCTCTTCCTCCTTCTTTATGCTTTCTATCTATTTTTTGTACTCAATTTAATTTTCTTCTTTCGTTTATTTATACCATGTGGGCTTTTGACGGGAATTCATGGGCTAAAGGGGATACTTTTTGTGGTACCTTCTATCACAAAGTCCACCCGCTAGGAAACCGTTGCCCCGAGTAAGGAAGCCCAACCTACACTCGGACCGTTCACAGGATTCGAACCCGTGCGCTTGAAGACTCCTCGAACCCCAAAGCACGCATGGCTCAACTGTACCACGGTTTCTCTCTCCTCTCTATATTCTTTATTATTTTTCACTTGCGTTTGGTTTTAATCTGGTGTTGTTAAGTAGTCATCCATGCATTGTTTTAATTGACGTGTTTACCTGTAATTACCTGCGTTTCCGTACCTGTAATTAGGAGCTTATACGCAATTAACGTTCTCTTATTTGGATTCATTGTCATTTTCG
Source organism: Portunus trituberculatus (assembly GCF_017591435.1). Lineage (NCBI taxonomy): Eukaryota > Metazoa > Arthropoda > Malacostraca > Decapoda > Portunidae > Portunus > Portunus trituberculatus. Next base: position 3,871,017 of record NC_059259.1, read on the forward strand.
ATTGCTTGTGCCCTGGCTTGGTTTAAATGATTTGCCAACCTGTGAATGCGTACCTATGTCTGTGTTAATATGTTTGTGATTAGCAATACATAAGTAACACTCACTTTTCTTGCTTATATGTCGCTTTTAATTATTTGTGGGGTTTTTGTTTCCCAATCAGTGAGTTTACCTGTATATGTAATCAGAAGCTTACCTGTGAATGCGTACCTATATCTGTGTAAATATATTTGTGATTAGTAATACATAAGTAACACTCACGCTTTCAATTCTTCGTTTTTTTTTTTTGTTTTGTCTCCTAATTAGTGAGTTCACCTGTATTTACCTGTATATGTAACCAGTAACTAGTTAACACGTATACATTTATTTCTTTTTACATTCTCAATTGTTTATATGTTTACGTGAATTAATGGACTTGCAAGTTATCTCTTTTAATGAATGATTTTACCTGTACAGTATCTACCTCTACCTACCTGACTTTACCTGTAATTAACACTCCTCAAGCCATCACCACTCCGGCCACCTCCCTTTTACTTTCAATTAACTCTTAACTTCACTCCATTTACTCCTGAAATAATGGCCTAACTTTGCCCATTTCCCTTCCTCCATTACCCTTTGAATCCCTGGAACCATCATCCCTTTATCCCCTCACTTCCTCTCATTCTCACACCTTAAATCCTTATCTTTCTCTCCTCATTTTCCCTTTATTTTTTTCCTCTTTCCCTCTCATCCTCTTCTCTTGACCTTCTCTTCTCTTGTCTCTGCTTCTTTCCATGTCTTCATCACGTCATTGCTTTGTGTTCCTAACCTCCTCTTTACTAATTATCCTTGATTTCCTCTTATTTTTTTTTCATTTCTTCTTGTTATTTTCTCTTTCCTTTCATCTCTTACTTTCATATTATTCTATCTATCCCAACTTCTTCTTTACTCTTTGTCTTTACATTCCTGCACCACTACACACCCACACACACCTGCACCACTGCATAGCCCAGCACTGCCCTTTAATTCTGAGTCTCCTGTCGCTCATATTCTCCACATCTGCTACAAACTTGCTATTTACACATCTACATCCACACCTGTCAGACTACTTTACCCCAAAACACCTGTCTCAGAAACCTATACCTTCTACACATTTCTTGCCCATACCTAAAATTCCTTCGCGTAGCACACATGTACGCTTCACATCTGCCTTTTCAACACACCTGTTAACCCCTTCAGTACCATGACGCGTTTCCATATTCATTCTGGTTACTGTTTGGTTTGGTGATTTTATACAGCTTCAGTAACTTATGTGTGGATTAAAATAGTGAAGATTCTGTCCATTATTCTTTTCACTTCCATAGAGTCTTCTTAATATAAATAAAATCGTTTAATTATACCCAAAATTCAAGACAAAAATACGTCCCAGTACTGAAGGGGTTAAATATATAAACATCCCCATTCCTGTGCAAATACATCTTCCATTCTGCACTTATCGATCTACACATCGCTAATAACATCTGGCTTTCCCCTACACACACAAAACACACAAAACACACGCAAAACTTCCATTTCCAAATACACGCTCCATTCCCACATCTGGCGACCCACACATCTGTCAGCGACACACCTGCAGCTAGTGGTGGTGTGGTGTCCATCAGGTAGTAACGAGAGGGGGAGGACATGGTATTGAGAGGTGGGGAGGGGAAGAGGGAAGGTTGTCTCGCTGTGCAGAAGGAGGCAGTAAACTTTCAGCAGACACACCCATGAAGGAGGGAGAGAGGGAGAAGGGGGAGAGACAGAGGGAGAGAGAAGGAGGGTTAGAAAGTAGGAGGGAGAGGAGAAAGCTTTTGGATAGACAATACGGAGAGAAACAGAGATGAATAAACAGAGGGAGAGAGGAGGGACGTTTCGATAGATAATGCAATGACAATGGAGATAGGAGAGAAGAGGAGAGAGGTAAGAAGATAGGAATAGAGAAGAGGGAGGAAAGGAGGGAAAAAAGTAGGAACAGAGAAGAGGAGAAAGAGGTAAGAGAAGAGAAAGAGAAGCAAGAATAGAAAAGAGAAGAGAAAGAGGTAACAGGAAATAACAAGAAGCAGGAATAGAGAAGAGGAGAGAGGAGAAAGAGGTGAGAGGAGAGAAAAGAAGTAGGAATAGAGAAGAGAAAGAGAGGAGAAAGAGGTACGAGAAGGGAAAAAGAAGCAAGAATAGAGAAGAGAAGAGGAAACAGGAGAAAGAGGTAAGAGGAGAGAAAAGAAATAGAAATAGAGAAGAGAGGAGAAAGAAAAGAAGCAAGAATAGAGAAGAGCAAAAAGAGAGAAAAAGAGGTAAGTGGACGAAAAAGAAAGAAATAAGACGGTAGAAATAAGAAATGAAAAAAAAAAGCTTGTCAGGAAAAGGAGCATAGAGAAGAAGCACGGAGAGATAGAGAGAACAAATTAATGAAAGAAGGAAGGAGAGAAGGAGGATGATAAAATAAGAAGGAAAAAGTTAATCAGTAAGGTAGAGCAAAGGAGGAAAAGAAGGAGGGAGAAAAGGAAGATAAGCGGAGATGAGAATGAAAAGATGAAAGGAAGATAGCGGCAGAGAGAGAGAGAGAGAGAGAGAGAGAGAGAGAGAGAGAGAGAGAGAGAGAGAGAGAGAGAGAGAGAGAGAGAGAGAGAGAGAGAGAGAGAGAGAGAGAGAGAGAGAGAGAGAGAGAGAGAGAGAGAGAGAGAGAGAGAGAGAGGGGAATAGAAAATATAAACGAGGGAAGGGAATGGAAGGAAAGGAGGAGGAAGAGGAGGAGGAGGCGGAGAAAGAAGAAGGGAAGGAGAACGCAGAAGCAATAAGGAAGGAGGAGGGGAAAAAGAAAAGGAGAAGGTAAAAGCAGAAGAAAGGAAACCAAGGATAAAAATGGGAATTGAAAAGAGGCAGAAGAGAAGAGAGAGGAGAGAGGAGGAGAAGAGGGGAGAAAGAGGAGAGTAGGAGGAGAGACAAGAGGAAAGCGGGAGGGATGAGAAAAGAGGCTTAAAAACAAGGGGGAATAGGAAGGATGGAGGAAAAAAAAAAAGAAAAAAAATCAAACAGGAGAAAACGAAGAAAACGCAAAAAAAAAAAAAAACGACGTGAACAGAAAGAAAAGAAGGCGAAAGCAGTGAAAAGGGAGGAGGAGGAGGAGGAGGAGGAGGAGGAGGAGGAGGAGGAGGAGGAGGAGGAGGAGGAGGAGGAGGAGGAGGAGGAGGACGAGAGAGCAAAGGTACAAAAGGAGAGAGAGAAGTGGAAAAAAGAAAAATATAAAGAAAAGGTAGAAAGAGAAGACAAGAGAAAAGAAACAAGATGCAGAGAAGTGAAGGGAGGAGCAGGAAGAGGGAGAGGAGGAATGGAGAGAAGGATAAGGAATGAACAAAGGGAAGTAGAGGAAAGCCAGAGAGAAGGGGTAGAAAGGAGAAGGGAATAGAAACAGGGAAGAACGAGATAAGGAAAATCAGAAAGGGAAAGGGTGGAGAAGAGAGGAAGATAAGAATAGAAAAGGAAGAGGAGGAAGGAAGATATGGGAGAAGGAAGAAGAAATAGGAGGAGGGATAGAAGACAGGGAAAAGAAGACAGAATGAAAAATAAAAACAGAAAAAGGAAGAGAATTTAACTTTGGGAGGTTGGAAAGGGAGACAGAAAGGAAGGAAAGGAATTAACAAGAAAGATAAGCACAAGGAAGAAAAGAAGATAACAGAAGGGAGAAAGCAGACAGGGAAACGAAGACAGGATGAATAACAGAAGACAGAAAAGGGAAGACAAGAAATGGAGGAAAAGGAAATTTGGAAATGCTGGAACGGGAGACAGGAGAGAGAAAAAAAGAGGAAAAAAAGGAAAGTAGAAGCACAAGGAAGAAGATGAAAAAGGAAAAAGAAGGAAGGCAGGGAAAGGAAGACAAAATGAAAACTTAAGACAAGAAACGAAAGAGAAGGAAGCTTGGGAAGATGGTAAAGGAGACAGAAAAGGAGAGAAGGAGTAAAGGGAAAAATAAACACAAGGAAGAAGGCGAAATAAGAAGAGGGAGAAGGCAGGCAGGAAAAGAAAAGCAGGAAGAGAAGAACTGGAAGAGAAGGAAACTTAGGAAGGCTAGAAGGGGAAACAGGAGGGGAGAAAAATAATAAAGGGAAAGATAAGCACAAGGAAGAATATAAGGAAAGAGGGAGAAGGCAGGCAGGCAGGGAAAGAAAAGCAGGAAGAGAAGAACTGGAAGAGAAGGAAACTTAGGAAGGCTAGAAGGGGAAACAGGAGGGGAGAAAAAGAATAAAGGGAAAGATAAGCACAAGGAGGAATATAAGGAAAGAGAGAGAAGGCAGGCAGGCAGGCAGGCGGGCAAGCAGGAGGGCAGGAGATGGGCCGTGACTGAGCTAAAAGTCTCGCCGGAAGCCTCGACCAAACGTCCGATATTGGAAACAGCTTTTGGACTTTAGCAACACTCCGCGGCCACTCCACAGACAAATCCCGCCACACTAACGTCCCTGAGACACACGACCCGCCGCTCCACCACCTCTACCACCACCTCCTCCTCCACCACCACCACCACCACTGCCGCCTCAGCTCCAAGGATTTGCCAACACCGCGTCGAAGGAACGGCCAACATTTTCTTTCTTTAAGGTTCCATTAAGGCTCAAGGTTTTTGTAGATTTTCAAAGGTCGCTCTCTGCACTCGTCCAGATTTGATGTTCAGGATTAGGGGGTTTCATTTCTAAGGCAGTGTGGGTTTTAAAAGAAGATGAAATAGCTTTATGGATTGTGGTCGTGGAAAAAGTGCATGTGTGTTTCGTACAGGGAGTGCCACGTGCAGGCCTGATGGCTTCATGCACCTTCCTTTATTTCGTTATGCTCGTTTGTTATTTTTCTCAGTTTTGCTTTTCTTTTCGGGTTTACTCGATATAAGAACATGAGAACATAAGATAGGAGGGAAGCTGCAAGAGGCCGCCAGGCCTATACGAGGCAGTCCCAGTGTGCTTAATCTACCTAATTCCATCTATCTTCCGCATCCACGAATTTATCTAACCTTCTTTTAAAGCTCCCTATTGACTCAGCCCTGACTACATGCCCACTGAGACCGTTCCACTCATCAACCACTCTGTTTGAAAACCAGTTCCTTCCCATTTCCTTCCTAAACCAGAATTTTTCAAGCTTAAACCCATTATTTCTGGTTCTGTCCCCGCTACTGATCCTAAGAACTACATTCATGTCCCCTCTGTTAAAACCCTTATACCACTTAAATACTTCTATCAAGTCTCCTCTTAACCTACGTCTCTCTAAGGAATGCAGACTAAGTTTTTTCAGTCTCTCTTCATAAGGTATATCCTTTCATTCCCTGTATCCTTTTAGTCATCCTCCTTTGCACTGACTCCAATAGAGCTATGTCCTTCCTGTAATGTGGGGACCAGAATTGTACCGCATAGTCAAGATGTGGCCTGACCAGCGCCAAGTATAATTTTAGTATTACTTCGGGACTCCTGCTTTTAACACTTCTAAAGATGAAACATAATACTCTATTCGCCTTATTTCTAGCCTCGATACATTGCTTCCTTGTACCGAGATCAGAGCTAACTATGACTCCTAGATCTTTCTCGTACTTGGAACTTCCTAGTGCCACGTTATCTATTGTGTACCTATTGCGTGGATTATCTCTACCCACGCTCAGCACCCTGCACTTGTTAATACTGAACTGCATTAGCCATCTATCTGTCCATTCTTTCATCCTATCCAAGTTAGCCTGGAAAGTCTTGGCATCCGAATGTGATATCAATTTTAAGATTAAAGATTAAGTATTAAGGAAGAGATTTGATGATTTGGCATGGAGTTTACAATATCGAATTAAAATACATGACTAATAATTTTGGAATTATAATCTAATATTTAGGATTAATGAAAGGATTCAGTACTTGGCACACTAATATACTGTGATATTCAGAATGCAACTGGTTGTCTTGGATTTCATATATAAAACATAAGATTATAAAAGGTTTATTAGGATTCTAGAAAACGTACAAGTTTAAACACTCAAAAAGTGTAATATTTGCATTTATGAGGTAGAACATGAAAAGGATTAAAAATGTTGGGGATTAAGCTATAGACTTAAAGACTAATCGTGACAGAGAATTCTGTATTTCAGATTTCAGATTTGAGATTGAAAAACTATTGACAATCATTTAGAATAAAAAAAATCTGCGATTACTCTGAGTTGCGGAGATAATATCTATGGTTACTTAGGACTGTGGAGTT